>NC_061509.1:1711539-1767539 GCF_022539505.1 Lolium rigidum | reverse complement strand
AGTTGGTTCATGTGAGGTATATGTCATTTAATGAAAGTATAGTAGTTCATGATTGATACGTCTCCGACGTATCGATAATTTCTTATGTTCCATGCCACATTATTGATGATATCTACATGTTTTATGCACACTTTATGTCATATTCGTGTATTTTCTGGAACTAACCTATTAACAAGGTGCCGAAGTGCCAGTTGCTGTTTTTTGCTGTTTTTGGTTTCAGAAATCCTAGTAAAGAAATATTCTCGGAATTGGACGAAATCAACGCCCAGGGTCCTATTTTGCCACGAAGCTTCCAGAAGACCGAAGAGGAGACGAAGTGGGGCCACGAGGTGGCCACACCCTAGGGCGGCGCGGCCCAGGTCTTGGCCGCGCCGACCTGTAGTGTGGGCCCCTCGTGTGGCCCCCTGACCTGCCCTTCCGCCTACAAATAGCCTTCGTCACGAAACCCCCAGTACCGAGAGCCACGATACGGAAAACCTTCCAGAGACGCCGCCGCCGCCAATCCCATCTCGGGGGATTCAGGAGATCGCCTCCGGCACCCTGCCGGAGAGGGGAATCATCTCCCGGAGGACTCTACGCCACCATGGTCACCTCCGGAGTGATGTGTGAGTAGTCTACCCCTGGACTATGGGTCCATAGCAGTAGCTAGATGGTTGTCTTCTCCCCATTGTGCTTAATTGTCGGGTCTTGTGAGCTGCCGAACATGATCAAGATCATCTATCTGTAATTCTATATGTTGCGTTTGTTGGGATCCGATGAATAGAGAATACTATGTTATGTTGATTATCAATTTATATCTATGCGTTGTTTATGATCTTGCATGCTCTCCGTTACTAGTAGATGCTCTGGCCAAGTAGATGCTTGTAACTCCAAGAGGGAGTATTTATGCTCGATAGTGGGTTCATGTCTCCGTGAATGCGGGGAAGTGACAGAAATCTCTAAGATTATGGATGTGCTTGTTGCCACTAGGGATAAAACATTGGTGCTATGTTCGAGGATGTAGTTACCGATTACATTACGCGCAATACTTAATGCAATTGTCTCGTTGTTAGCAACTTAATATCGGAAGGGGTTCGGATGATAACTCTGAAGGTGGACTTTTTAGGCATAGATGCATGCTAGATAGCGGTCTATGTACTTTGTCGTAATGCCCAATTAAATCTCACTATACTCATCATAATATGTATGTGCATGGTCATGCCCTCTTTATTTGTCAATTGCCCAACTGTAATTTGTTCACCCAACATGCTGTTTATCTTATGGGAGAGACACCTCTAGTGAACTGTGGACCCCGGTCCAATTCTCTACACTGAAATACAATCTACTACAATACTGTTCTACTGTTTTCTGCAAACAATCATCATCCACACTATACATCTAATCCTTTGTTACAACAAGCCGGTGAGATTGACAACCTCGCTGTTTCATTGGGGCAAAGTACTTGGTTTGTGTTGTGCAGGTTCCACGTTGGCGCCGGAATCCTCGGTGTTGCGCCGCACTACATCTCGCCGCCATCAACCTTCAACGTGCTTCTTGACACCCTACTGGTTCGATAAACCTTGGTTTCTAACCGAGGAAACTTACTGCTGTATGCATCACACCTTCCACTTGGGGTTCCCAACGGTCGCTCGTCGTACGCGTGTCAAGCTAAATTTCCGGCACCGTTGCCGGGGAGATCAAGACACGCTGCAAGGGGGAGTCTCCACATCGCAATCTCTTTACTTTGTTTTTGTCTTGCTTAGTTTTATTTACTACTTTGTTTGCTGCACTAAATCAAAATACAAAAAAATTAGTTGCTAGTTTTACTTTATTTGCTATCTTGTTTGCTATATCAAAAACACAAAAAAATTAGTTACTTGCATTTACTTTATCTAGTTTGCTTTATTTACTGTTGCTAAAATGGGTACTCCTGAAAATGCTAAGTTGTGTAAATTCACAACCACAAATAATAATGATTTCTTATGCACACCTATTGCTCCACCTGCTACTACAGCAGAATTCTTTGAAATTAAACCTGCTTTCTCGAATCTTGTTATGCGAGAGCAATTTTCTCAGTGTTAGTTCTGATGATGCTGCTGCACATCTTAATAATTTTGTTGAACTATGTGAAATGCAAAAATATAAAGATGTAGATGGTGATATTATAAAATTAAAATTGTTCCCTTTCTCATTAAGAGGAAGAGCTAAAGACTGGTTGCTATCTCTGCCTAAGAATAGTATTGATTCATGGACTAAATGTAAGGATGCTTTTATTGGTAGATATTATCCCCCTGCTAAAATTATATCTTTGAGGAGTAGCATAATGAATTTTAAACAATTAGATACTGAACATGTTGCACAAGCATGGGAAAGAATGAAATCTTTGGTTAAAAATTGCCCAACCCATGGACTGACTACTTGGATGATCATCCAAACCTTTTATGCAGGACTGAATTTTTCTTCGCGGAACCTGTTGGATTCAGCTGCTGGAGGTACCTTTATGTCCATCACTCTTGGTGAAGCAACAAAGCTTCTTGATAATATAATGATCAATTACTCTGAATGGCACACGGAAAGAGCTCCACAAGGTAAGAAGGTAAATTCTGTCGAAGAAACCTCTTCCTTGAGTGATAAGATTGATGCTATTATGTCTATGCTTGTGAATGATAGGACAAATGTTGATCCTAATAATGTTCCATTAGCTTCATTGGTTGCACAAGAAGAACATGTTGATGTAAACTTCATTAAAAATAATAATTTCAACAACAATGCTTATCGGAACAATTCTAGTAACAACTATAGGCCATATCCTTATAATAATGGCAACGGCTATGGTAATTCTTATGGGAATCCTTACAACAATATTAGGAATTCACCCCCTGGACTTGAAGCCATGCTTAAAGAATTTATTAGTACACAAACTGCTTTTAACAAATCTGTTGAAGAAAAGCTTGGGAAAATTGATATACTTGCTTCTAAAGTTGATAGTCTTGTTGCTGATGTTGATCTCTTGAAATCGAAAGTTATGCCTAATGAAAATCATCATAATAAAATTGTTACTACAGCAAATGCCATCCAAGTTAGAATTAATGAGAATATAAGATTGATGGCCGAATTGCGTGCTAGGTGGGAAAGAGAAGAAAATGAAAAAGAAGATAATACAGCTAAAGTTTGGACTATTACCACCACTAGTAATGCTAATGCTACACAAGTTGCTGCACCTCCTACTACTAATAATAAAAGAATTGGTGTTAGCAATGTTTCCACTTCTAATGCGAAGCGCGAGAAACTGCCTGAAACTGCTAAAACTGCTGAAACTACCTGTGATAAAACTGCTGAAATTTTTTCCAACATTGGGGATGATGATCCCATTGCTTTAGATTATAATGGTTTGAATTTTGATGATTTCCACATCTCTGAAGTTATAAAGTTCTTGCAAAAACTTGCTAAAAGTCCTAATGCTAGTGCTATAAATTTGGCTTTCACAAAACATATTACAAATGCTCTCATAAAAGCTAGAGAAGAGAAATTAGAGCGCGAAGCCTCTATTCCTAGAAAGCTAGAGGATGGTTGGGAACCCATCATTAAGATGAAGGTTAAAGATTTTGATTGTAATGCCTTATGTGATCTTGGTGCAAGTATTTCCGTTATGCCTAAGAAAATTTATAATATGCTTGACTTGCCACCGCTGAAAAATTGTTATTTGGATGTTAATCTTGCTTGATCATTCTACAAAGAAACCTTTGGGGAAAGTTGATAATGTTCGCATTACCGTTAACAATAACCTTGTCCCCGTTGATTTTGTTGTCTTGGATATTGAATGCAATGCATCTTGTCCCATTATATTGGGAAGACCTTTTCTTCGAACTGTTGGTGCTATCATTGATATGAAGGAAGGTAATATTAAATATCAATTTCCTCTCAAGAAAGGTATTGAACACTTCCCTAGAAAGAGAATGAAGTTACCTTTTGATTCTATTATTAGAACAAATTATGATGTTGACACTTCGTCTCTTGATAATACTTGATACACACTTTCTGCGCCTAGCTGAAAGGCGTTAAAGAAAAGCGCTTATGGGAGACAACCCATGTTTTTACTACAGTACTTGTTTTTATTTTGTGTCTTGGAAGTTTTTTACTACTGTAGCAACCTCTCCTTATCTTAGTTTAGTGTTTTGTTGTGCCAAGTAAAGTCGTTGATAGTAAAGTTCATACTAGATTTGGATTACTGCGCAGAAACGGATTTCTTTGCTTGTCACGAATCTGGGCTGTTTTCTCTGTAGGTAACTCAGAAAATTATCCCAATTTACGTGAGTGATCCTCAGATATGTACGCAACTTTCATTAAATTTGAGCATTTTCATTTGAGCAAGTCTGCTGCCTCGATAAAATTCGTCAATACGAACTGTTCTGTTTTGACAGATTCTGCCTTTTATTTCGCATTGCCTGTTTTGTTATGTTCGATGGATATTTCGATTCCATTGACTTTCAGTAGCTTTTTGCAATGTCCAGAAGTGTTAAGAATGATTATGTCACCTCTGAACATGTATATTTTGATTGTGCACTAACCCTCTAATGAGTTGTTCTAAGTTTGGCGTGGAGGAAGTTTTCAAGGATCAAGAGAGGGAGATGATACAACATGATCAAGGAGAGTGAAAGCTCTAAGCTTGGGGATGCCCGGTGGTTCACCCCTGCATATATCAAGAAGACTCAAGCATCTAAGCTTGGGGATGCCCAAGGCATCCCCTTCTTCATCGACAACATTATCAGGTTCCTCCCCTGAAACTATATTTTTATTCCATCACATCTTATGTGCTTTTCTTGGAGCGTCGGTTTGTTTTTGTTTTGTTTGAATAAAATGGATCCTAGCATTCTTTGTGTGGGAGAGAGACACGCTCCGCTGTAGCATATGGACAAGTATGTCCTTAGGCTCTACTCATAATATTCATGGCGAAGTTTCTTCTTCGTTAAATTGTTATATGGTTGGAATTGGAAAATGATACATGTAGTAATTGCTAAAATGTAAGCCCCAGGAGTAGGAAAACCCAGAGCGCGCAGGTAAGAGGGGTTCATGTGCATGAGGTCACTACAAAGGACCGTGAGGTCGCCTCGCATTCCCAAGCATATGGGTAGGCCAAGCAATAGCTCGACACGCCCATGCACACAACACCCACCTCAAAGGCTCACGGTAGGCTTTCCAGGCCTGAGTGCTTCACCTTCCGTGCACTTCACACATACACACACCGTGCACAGGATACAAGGGTAGAATACAGCCTTGAATATCACAACATGACTATGTATGACACAAAAGATGGAAATAAGGTTCATATATATAGCAACGCTCTAATGAGCAAGATCCAAATGACACTCAGAGGACACATGTCCCAACATTACATCATACATAAGATAGCCAAATAGTCTGGGTACAGACAAGAACCAAATGGGACTAAGAGTCCTGAAGATAATCAAGCGGGATCCATAACCAACAAGCCACAGGCTGCTGCCTTAGGAGCGATCCCCGCTACTCAACGAAGTCGTCGTCCGTGAACTCGACAAAGTAGCCTCCAGCCGTCATCGCTCATCATCCGTCGTACCTGTTTGTCGAAAAGCGGGTTCCGGAAAAAGAGGGAGAAAAACGAGGGTAAGTACCAATGGCACGTACTTGCGAGACAAGACCAGCTATGCTCGCTGGTGGGCGGTATAAACTTCGCCCGGCTTTATGTGGAGTTTAGCGGCAGCAAAGCAACTAACCAATAGAGACACGCTACAACATTCGTCTATTAGAGAAGGTGAGAGAGCGCATAATCTAGCAGTTCTATACTCTGCGAACAAAACCCAGCCAAAGGCGATCCCCCTTAGCCAAGAGGTACTGGCGAGGCACTCACACAGTTGACAATTTTTATATCCATTCCATTATAGTAGGGCTAACTTACTACACACGTGATTAGCAAGTTATTAGCGACAACATTAGGTGTAAGTTGTTCTATGATCGAGTTAAACAGCTCCAAGTCGTCCATAACCGCGGACACGGCTTATCGATAAGATTTAACCCTGCAGGGGTGCACCAATGTTACCATACACGCATGCTCGAACCCGCTTAATTACGGCGGAGTCTCACAACAAGACCGTTCCCAAATCAACAAGAATGCCTAGGGGGCCACCCGACTAAGCTACCCGAAACGAAGTTCGGCCGTACTCCGATGCGGACTCAGGGTTTGCGACGGCGGCTAGGCGTGCGAACCACACGCTTCGCTAAACGTCCCGCGGGGTACAGTACAGAATAAACACCCGAAGGCAACAGTAAGTAAAGCATGGCATACATGGCATACATGGCATAGGCAAATAAAACCAAGGTTGTGGCCCCTTTTCAACGTGACTTGAGAAATGGTAATGGGTGATGGGGGTCCCGATAAATCCTCCCACGAGTGGTTAGTGCGCTCGGTCTTAGAAACAGATAACAAGAACTCGGGTCCTAGGGGACATTAGCAAGTCAAAGTTCCGATGCTTTCGCAAAGGGGCTCACGGATGCCTCTGCATATTATATCCCTTAACAATTTTAAGTTGTAGAAAAAGTTATCATCATCATTTTGAAAAGGTAGTACATGTGTCAACATCCCAACAAGATATCCCGAACATTTCGAGATATCAACAAAAACCCTAAACTCGCCTACGACTCGCAAAACTGGCAAACAACAAACAACAGGTAGGGCGAGGAGGTGTATCTCGGAGATATAGGTAACAGGTGGATAGGACACGTGACACAACAGAATCGCAACATAAGGATAGCAATAGATCAAAAGAGCATGTAAATGTAAAATAGGTGAAGGGGTGGGCTCGCTCGTCGGATCGGAGGTAGAAGCACCGACACGATCCTCCGGGGGTGCTCGTACTCCTACTCGTACTCGCTCGCGTCGGCGTCTACTCGAGAAGAACCAAATAGCACATACAAGGAAAGTAGCACAAATCAATAGAAGTAAATGCAATGCGCAATATGATGCATGAGGTGCAAGGGTTTCATACATAGCAAAATTAAGTGGGGTGTTTGAATATAGTAAGAAATGGTAGACACCCTCACATAACATTTAGTTATAGTTGCAGATTTTTAATTAGGCCGAACCAGGGCAGGGGGCTATGATGCATGACAAGTTAATATTTGAATTTCTCATGTTTTTTTGATGCAAAAAGATATAAAGCATGTTGAATTTGGAATTCTAGGTTAGAAGTTATGAATTATGCAAGTTATAGCAAATTAATCCCAATTTATAAAGTGGTCAGATTTTATATTGTTCAAAAGTTGAAAAAAAAAACTTAATAAATGGATAGATCATGTTTTTCTGATACTCCAGCATATAAAGTTTGTGTGATTTGGATTTTGAAAAATGCAGTTTTAAAACGTTTAAAAATAGGCAGGGCAAAAATATTGATGAGCAACAGTTTGCAAAAAGGGGTTTTTCAATCCTGTGCCGGCCAGGATTTGAACTAAGGCCGCACAGAATCAAGCGAGCACACAAGGCCAGAGGAACTCGGTACAGGTTTTGATATGAGACAACACTCAGCTAAGATAAGGTGTACACAGCGATAAAAGCATGACACTTTTAACTGAAGAAAAACGACAGTGTTAACTGAACTAAAGACTGAAACTGTGCAGCGTTTTCTGGGAGCCGAACAAGCAAAAAGGAATGGCCTTTCAGCCGGACCTAGGATTTGAACTGGCAACATGGAATGGAACCAGTGTGCTAGACGTTTTGATTTGTTTGGAAACGGGACTGACTCCAGGTGAAGTATTAAGTACGTTATCTGAACCTTACTGAAAACAACGCTGGTGTTAACTGAAGAAAACTTCAGACTTTCGTTCGCAACGGACACAGCAGCGCGACGGCTGATCGTTCTGGCTCGCGTTTGAGATGATCAAGAGGACAGGGAAAGGCTGGAGTGGGGCGACTGCTCACCGGGAGGCTGCCGGAAGAAACGAGGCGGCTCGGGGACGGACGGAGACAAGGCGACGGCGACGGACACCGGGAAGAAGACACGACGATGGGTTCGTTTGCAGGCAGAACTTGGCGGCTCCTACTCCGTGAAGTAGACGAGGACGAAGAGGAGACCACGGCGGTTCTTTTCTGCTACTCAGGTGAGCTCGAGGATGGTCATGGCGACGGCGGTCGACGGCAGCGGCGGCGTTGTCCCTCACGCTGCTCACAGTGAGGTGGAGAGAAAGGGAAGGAGATGCTGCGGCGCGGCGCGGGCGAGGGAGGAGCGAGCTAGGGTTCCTGGGCTGCTCCTGGCTTCTTAAGGAGATGAAAAGAGGGGCAGGTGGCGAGCATCCATGGAGGGGGAGAAGATCATGTGGCGTAGACATGGTTCGTACAAGCATGACGACGAACAGGAACTCCTCCAGCGATTGGAAAAGATGTGGGCTAGATAAAAGGTAGGGACGTGGGCTGCTGTGTTGGTTAGTTTGGGCTGCTCACGGTGAGGTTAGGTTAGGTTAGAAGTGTTAGGCCTGGGTTAGATAGAGTTAGTTTAGCTTTTCCTTTTTATTTCTTTTTCCTGTTTTCTGTTTTTATTTCTTTCTCTTTTCAAAACTCTTTTCTGAAATTTAGGGAAGAGTAGAATTTGAATATTTGAATTCAGAGAAGATATCAACCTTGTACACCAACTATGATGGTTGAGATTAAAAGAAGAAAAGAAGAGATGGGGACATAGAGAAAAATAAGAGAGAGTGAAATATTTGTTAAATCTTAATGGCTCAACCATTTGAGAAGGTAAACCATCTCAAGATCATAAAATATGTGCATTGCAAAAATAGAGAGGAGAGGTAGGTTTAACAACCATAATAGAAATTTTGGAATGACCTATTGAAAGTAGGTCAAGTAGAGGGATAGGTTTAGGCTTGTTAGCTTTTCTTGGAACATCACAAGAGGGAGGGGATGAACCAAGAGAGAAGAAGAGAGGAAGAACCACAAGCAAACAAAGCAAAGCCAAAACCAAATGCAATTTTATAAAAGCCAAAAGGTGGTGATATGCATGAATGCAACATGATGAGATGACAACAATGCAAGAAAGGTAAAAAGGATCTATGTATTACTCTTGGGATGTTACAAACGCCCCCCCTTGAAGGAATCGCGCCCCGAGATTCTCAGGAAGAAGAGAAAAAGGACGGGTACTCGGAACGGAGTTGATCTTCCCGCTCCCAAGTTGCTTCTTTATCGGAATGGTGCGACCACTGCACCTTGAGGAACTTGACAGAGTTGTTGCGAGTTCGACGTTCAGCTTCATCAAGAATCCGAACGGGATGCTCTTTGTAGGAGAGGTCTTCTTGGAGGTCGATGGACTCGTGATCAACTGCACGGCCCGGATCTTTGAAGCACTTCTTGAGCTGTGACACGTGGAAGACATCGTGCACTTTGGAGAGCTTCTCAGGGAGTTCAAGGAGGTAAGCGACTTCACCACGCTTTGCTAGAACTTTGAAAGGACCAATGTATCTTGGCGCAAGCTTGCCTTTGATACCGAAGCGATGAGTGCCCCTCATAGGAGTAACACGAAGGTAGGCTTGATCACCAGGATGATATAACATATCACGGTGCTTGCTATCATAATAGCTTTTCTGCCGAGATTGTGCTATCTTCAGATTATCACGAATGATTCGCACCTTTTCTTCAGCCTCGTTGATGACATCGGGGCCAAAGATTTGCCTTTCACCGGTTTCAGACCAGTTCAGAGGTGTTCTGCATTTGCGACCATATAGAGCTTCGAAGGGTGCCATGCCCAAACTAGCTTGATAACTGTTGTTGTAAGAGAACTCAGCGAATGGAAGGCATTCTTCCCATTTCATGCCGAAGGAGATAACACAGGCACGGAGCATGTCCTCGAGAATCTGATTGACTCTTTCGACTTGCCCACTCGTTTGAGGATGGTAAGTCGTGTCCGAAGAGCGGATTAGTTCCCATAGCTTTTCGAAAGCTTGCCCAAAACTTGGAAGTGAAGATACTTCCGCGATCAGAGCTTATTTCCAAGGGAACACCATGAAGAGAAACAATCTTTGCATTGTAGAGCTCAGCCAACTGACTAGCAGATATTGTCTCTTTGACCGGAAGGAAGTGAGCAACCTTGGAAAGACGGTCGATCACCACGAAGATAGCATCATTGCCTTTCCGAGACTTTGGAAAACCAGTTATGAAGTCCATCTCAATCTTATCCCATTTCCATTCGAGAATTTTCGTGGGTTGGAGGACACCGGCAGGTCTCGATGTTCCGCTTTAACACGGCGACGGACATCACATTCCGAGACATAGCGAGCAACATCCCTTTTCATCCTAGTCCACCAATAGGTAGACTTGATATCGAGATACATCTTTGTGCTGCCAGGATGGATAGAAAGAGGAGTGTCGTGAGCTTCTTTGAGAATGAGGTTTCTCAGGTCTGGATCATTCGGAACAATAAAACGACCTTGGAAGAAGAGAGTTCCTTGATCGTCGAGAGAGAAGGACTTGTACTTGGGCTTGTGCATATTCTCTTTGATATTCTTGCTGCAAATATCTCGCAACTGTCCTTTTCGGATCTTATCTTCAAGAGTTTGCGTGATCACCAAGTTTGCAAGGTAGCCTTGGGGAACAAGCTCAAGATTCAATTTCCTGAATTCTTCATAAAGAGCAGGTTGACTTTCTTGAATCATGAGGTTGTTGCAATAGGATTTGCGACTAAGGGCGTCAGCCATGACATTAGCTTTGCCTGGAGTGTAGCTGATAGAGAGATCAAAGTCCTTGATGGTTTCCATCCATCTCGTTTGACGGAGGTTCAAGTTGGGTTGTGTGAAGATGTATTTGAGACTCTTGTGGTCGGTGAAGATCTCACATTTGTTGCCCAACAAGTATTGGCGCCATGTTATTAAAGCATGTAACACGTGCCGCAAGCTCAAGATCATGTGCGGGATAGTTGAGCTCATGCTTTTTCAACCGACGAGAAGCATACGCCACAACTTGACGTTCTTGCATGAGGACAAGCACCTAGTCCATGAAGAGAGGCATCACAGAATATCTGGAAAGGTTTAGAAGTATCTGGAAGAACAAGGACAGGTGTGGAAGTGAGCTTCTGCTTGAGGAGATCAAAGCTTTCTTGGCATTGAGGAGACCAAAGGAACTTCTTGTCTTTCTTCAGGAGATCGGTAAGAGGCTTGGCGATCTTGGAGAAATTCTCAACAAAGCGGCGGCGATAACTTGCCAAACCGAGGAAACTTCTCACTTGCTTGACATTCTTCGGAGGAAGCCATTCAACGATCGCCTTGACGGTTTCGAGATTGACAAGCAATGCCTTTTCCCGAAATGACATGGCCAAGATAGACGACTTGAGGAAGCCAAAATTCACACTTGGAGAACTTGGCATAGAGACGGTGTTCACGAAGCTTCATGAGGATGAGGCGAAGATGCTCTTCATGCTCCTCATTGGACTTGGAGTAGACAAGGATATCATCAAGATAGACTACCACAAACTTGTCGAGGTACTCCATGAAAATGTAGTTCATCAACCGAGAGAAAGTGGCAGGAGCATTAGTGAGACCAAAGGACATGACAGTGTATTCGTAGAGACCATAACGAGTTTTGAAGGCTGTCTTGGGTACATCCTCTTTGCGGATTTTGATTTGGTGATAACCACTTCTCAAATCCATCTTAGAGAACACAGTTGCACCCGCAAGCCGATCAAAGAGCTCATTGATGCGAGGAAGAGGATATGTATTCTTGATCGTTTTCTCATTGAGAGGGCGGTAATCAACCACCAATCGATCGGTTTTATCCTTTTTCTTCACGAAGATGGTAGGACATCCCCATGGAGAAGTGCTTGGCTGAATGAAACCAAGTTTTTGCAACTCGTCAAGTCGCTTCTTGAGTTCAGCCAACTCATTGGGGCCCATTTTGTATGGCCGCTTAGAGATAGGAGCTCGTTCCGGGCTCTAGTTCAATGACGAACTCAACAGCACTCGTCGGTGGCATACCCGGAAGTTCTTCGGGAAAGACATCGAGAAAGTCGCAAACCACCGGTATAGACTCAAGCTCCGGAAGAGAGCTAGGATTCAAAGCAAAGAGCTGAACGGAAGGTGTCTGGGAAGGTGTGTAGATCAAGAGGCCTGCCGAAGTAGGAAGAGAAACTGAATGCTCGGCGCAATCAATGACAGCTTTGTTGGCCTTCAACCAATCCATGCCAAGGATGACATCGATACCGGAAGATCTTAGCTCGATGAGGGACGCAAGGAACACATGGTTTCCAATCTGAATTTGGTTGCCATGACTTATTCTTAGCGCTTCCAACATTCCTCCGGGAGAAACAACCGTGAAAGATTTGGACAAGTACTCAACCGGTAACTCATGCTTTTGAGAGAACGGAAGCGACACAAAGGAAAGTGAAGCTCCCGTATCAAACAGAACTTTTGCAGGAATAGAGTTAACAAGCAAAGTACCAAGCACGACGTCGGTAGCTTGTTCAGCTTGCTCAACGTTGAGGTTGTTGACGCGAGCAGCCCTCGGACCTTGCCTGTTGTTGTTGTTGAAGGCACGGCCCGGAGCTGGTGCACGAACCATCGCATTTGTCGTAGTAGAGCGAGGTGGTGGTGGAGGCAGCTTCTGAGGGAAGAAGGTAGAGATGTGCCCAACCTGACCACACTTGTAGCATGTGGGGTCGGCACGTGGACCCATCGGCCTTGGTCCACCATAAGCAGGCCTTGGCGGAGGTTGGTAGGTCCTCTGCTGTAGCTGTGGGGTGGGAGGGCGGGGAGCATACCCAGCGTGTGCTGCGCGGGGAGCATACCCAGCTTGTGTAGCTTGTCCTGGTGGTGCGGGATAAGGAACCCACAACCTTCGCTTCTAAGGCGGCGCTGAAGAAGGAGCACCAACCTCTCGAGTATGCTTGCGCGAATCCTCGAACGCAAGCCTACCCGACTCTTCCTTGATAGCAGTGTTGACAAGCTTGTCGAAAGTTTCTGCCGCGACATGAGTGAGCGCGTACTTGAGTGCCGGCTTGAGGCCATTACGGAACCTCTTCTGCTTCTTGGCATCAGTGGACACTTCTTCGCCACCATAGCGAGCTAGCTTGGAGAACTCGATGCTGTATGCCATCACATCTTTGTTGCCCTGAACAAGACTGAGGAATTTCTCCTTCATCCTATCCATTAGCCCTTCAGGAATGTGGTGGCTTCTGAAAGCTTCCCTGAATTCTTCCCAAGTGACATCAGGCGCATTGGTGGGACGCATCTCGAGAAAGTTCTCCCACCATGCGGCGGACCCTCCTGTCAGTAGGTGAGTCGCAAACCGCACCTTGTCTTCTGGGGCGACTCCCGCTGTGTTGAGCATGCGATTGACATCGCGCACCCAATCATCTGCATCCAGCGGTTCAGGCGTAGAGTCGAACGATCGCGGGTTCAGCTGCAGGAAGTCCCGGATCATCACTCGGCCATGGCCTTGACGAGCTTGATCGAAGTTGTGCTGGGTTTGCTCGCATCCGACCCAACAATCGAGTCATTTGCAACGTGGCTGGTCCCAAGCGGAGGAGGTGGCGGAGGTCTAACCATCCTGTTGAGGAAAACATAAGACGGTTGAAACAACAGATAAGAACAAAGCTTAGAACAAGGATTTAAGACCAGATAACTCATCGATCCATAGAATTCATCAAGGTACACCATACAAGGTTCAAGTACACATGAGATCCATACGACCGCAAACAAGGATAGAAAAACTAGAACATCCACTCGACACGCAGAACAATGGAGTAAACGGTAGTTCCATGAGGATAACGAAAAGTAAGCAGGCTCCGGAACAAGGAAGTGGTCAAGATGGCATCGGATCAAAGGAGAAAACATGTTAGTATGAAAATACCAACATGGCAAAGGAACAGATTATATGTGGAGATTATCAAAAGAATGATAATGAAGCAACCATAGTACAGAAATTTTTCAAAACACTTTTCCCTATGTCACTATGGTTTCCCACAAACACGTTCAAGCCTAGATGAAACAAGATAAGAATAGAGTAAAACCGTTGCTCTTCCTTACCAGAGGGAGGGTGGGTGGGGTCAGAAATAAAAGCAGAATTCCTACTCTCGCGCACAATTTTCCTATGTAGCTACTAAAATATGAGTTTCTAGACACAACTTCGTCCGTCGCAAAGGGGCTCCTAAAGGCGATCCTGCTCTGATACCAAGTCTGTAAGCCCCAGGAGTAGGAAAACCCAGAGCGCGCAGGTAAGAGGGGTTCATGTGCATGAGGTCACTACAAAGGACCGTGAGGTCGCCTCGCATTCCCAAGCATATGGGTAGGCCAAGCAATAGCTCGACACGCCCATGCACACAACACCCACCTCAAAGGCTCACGCGTAGGCTTTCCGGGCTCGAGTGCTTCACCTTCCCGTGCACTTCACACATACACACACCGTGCACAGGATACAAGGGTAGAATACAGACTTGAATATCACAACATGACTATGTATGACACAAAAGATGGAAATAAGGTTCATATATATAGCAACGCTCTAATGAGCAAGATCCAAATGACACTCAGAGGACACATGTCCCAACATTACATCATACATAAGATAGCCAAATAGTCTGGGTACAGACAAGAACCAAATGGGACTAAGAGTCCTGAAGATAATCAAGCGGGGTCCATAACCAACAAGCCACAGGCTGCTGCCTTAGGAGCGATCCTGCTACTCAACGAAGTCGTCGTCCGTGAACTCGACAAAGTAGCCTCCAGCGTACTGCTCATCATCTGTCGTACCTGTTTGTCGAAAAGCGGGTTCCGGAAAAAGAGGGAGAAAAACGAGGGTAAGTACCAATGGCACGTACTTGCGAGACAAGACCAGCTATGCTCGCTGGTGGGCGGTATAAACTTCGCCCGGCTTTATGTGGAGTTTAGCGGCAGCAAAGCAACTAACCAATAGAGACACGCTACAACATTCGTCTATTAGAGAAGGTGAGAGAGCGCATAATCTAGCGAGTTCTATACTCTGCGAACAAAACCCAGCCAAAGGCGATCCCCCTTAGCCAAGAGGTACTGGCGAGGCACTCACACAGTTGACAATTTTTATATCCATTCCATTATAGTAGGGCTAACTTACTACACACGTGATTAGCAAGTTATTAGCGACAACATTAGGTGTAAGTTGTTCTATGATCGAGTTAAACAGCTCCAAGTCGTCCATAACCGCGGACACGGCTTATCGATAAGATTTAACCTCCGCAGGTGCACCAATGTTACCATACACGCATGCTCGAACCCGCTTAATTACGGCGGAGTCTCACAACAAGACCGTTCCCAAATCAACAAGAATGCCTAGGGGGGCCACCCGACTAAGCTACCCGAAACGAAGTTCGGCCGTACTCCGATGCGGACTCAGGGTTTGCGACGGCGGCTAGGCGTGCGAACCACACGCTTCGCTAAACGTCCCGCGGGGTACAGTACAGGAATAAACACCCGAAGGCAACAGTAAGTAAAGCATGGCATACATGGCATACATGGCATAGGCAAATAAAACCAAGGTTGTGGCCCCCTTTTCAACAGACTTGAGAAATGGTAATGGGTGATGGGGGGTCCCGATAAATCCTCCCACGAGTGGTTAGTGCGCTCAGTCTTAGAAACAGATAACAAGAACTCGGGTCCTAGGGGACATTAGCAAGTCAAAGTTCCGATGCTTTCGCAAAGGGGCTCACAGATGCCTCTGCATATTATATCCCTTAACAATTTTAAGTTGTAGAAAAAGTTATCATCATCATTTTGAAAAGGTAGTACATGTGTCAACATCCCAACAAGATATCCCGAACATTTCGAGATATCAACAAAAACCCTAAACTCGCCTACGACTCGCAAAACTGGCAAACAACAAACAACAGGTAGGGCGAGGAGGTGTATCTCGGAGATATAGGTAACAGGTGGATAGGACACGTGACACAACAGAATCGCAACATAAGGATAGCAATAGATCAAAAGAGCATGTAAATGTAAAATAGGTGAAGGGGTGGGCTCGCCTGTCAGATCAGAGGTAGAAGCACCGACACGATCCTCCAGGGGGTGCTCGTACTCCTACTCGTACTGCTCTGCGTCGGCGTCTACTCGAGAAGAACCAAATAGCACATACAAGGAAAGTAGCACAAATCAATAGAAGTAAATGCAATGCGCAATATGATGCATGAGGTGCAAGGGTTTCATACATAGCAAAATTAAGTGGGGTGTTTGAATATAGTAAGAAATGGTAGACACCCTCACATAACATTTAGTTATAGTTGCAGATTTTTAATTAGGCCGAACCAGGCGGGGGCTATGATGCATGACAAGTTAATATTTGAATTTCTCATGTTTTTTTGATGCAAAAAGATATAAAGCATGTTGAATTTGGAATTCTAGGTTAGAAGTTATGAATTATGCAAGTTATAGCAAATTAATCCCAATTTATAAAGTGGTCAGATTTTATATTGTTCAAAAGTTGAAAAAAAAACTTAATAAATGGATAGATCATGTTTTTTCGATACTCCAGACATATAAAGTTTGTGTGATTTGGATTTTGAAAAATGCAGTTTTAAAACGTTTAAAAATAGGCAGGGCAAAAATATTGATGAGCAACAGTTTGCAAAAAGGGGTTTTTCAATCCTGTGCCGGCCAGGATTTGAACTAAGGCCGCACAGAATCAAGCGAGCACACAAGGCCAGAGGAACTCGGTACAGGTTTTGATATGAGACAACACTCAGCTAAGATAAGGTGTACACAGCGATAAAAGCATGACACTTTTAACTGAAGAAAAACGACAGTGTTAACTGAACTAAAGACTGAAACTGTGCAGCGTTTTCTGGGAGCCGAACAAGCAAAAAGGAATGGCCTTTCAGCCGGACCTAGGATTTGAACTGGCAACATGGAATGGAACCAGTGTGCTAGACGTTTTGATTTGTTTGGAAACGGGACTGACTCCAGGTGAAGTATTAAGTACGTTATCTGAACCTTACTGAAAACAACGCTGGTGTTAACTGAAGAAAACTTCAGACTTTCGTTCGCAACGGACACAGCAGCGCGACGGCTGATCGTTCTGGCTCGCGTTTGAGATGATCAAGAGGACAGGGAAAGGCTGGAGTGGGGCGACTGCTCACCGGGAGGCTGCCGGAAGAAACGAGGCGGCTCGGGGACGGACGGAGACAAGGCGACGGCGACGGACACCGGGAAGAAGACACGACGATGGGTTCGTTTGCAGGCAGAACTTGGCGGCTCCTACTCCGTGAAGTAGACGAGGACGAAGAGGAGACCACGGCGGTTCTTTTCTGCTACTCAGGTGAGCTCGAGGATGGTCATGGCGACGGCGGTCGACGGCAGCGGCGGCGTTGTCCCTCACGCTGCTCACAGTGAGGTGGAGAGAAAGGGAAGGAGATGCTGCGGCGCGGCGCGGGCGAGGGAGGAGCGAGCTAGGGTTCCTGGGCTGCTCCTGGCTTCTTAAGGAGATGAAAAGAGGGGCAGGTGGCGAGCATCCATGGAGGGGGAGAAGATCATGTGGCGTAGACATGGTTCGTACAAGCATGACGACGAACAGGAACTCCTCCAGCGATTGGAAAAGATGTGGGCTAGATAAAAGGTAGGGACGTGGGCTGCTGTGTTGGTTAGTTTGGGCTGCTCACGGTGAGGTTAGGTTAGGTTAGAAGTGTTAGGCCTGGGTTAGATAGAGTTAGTTTAGCTTTTCCTTTTTATTTCTTTTTCCTGTTTTCTGTTTTTATTTCTTTCTCTTTTCAAAACTCTTTTCTGAAATTTAGGGAAGAGTAGAATTTGAATATTTGAATTCAGAGAAGATATCAACCTTGTACACCAACTATGATGGTTGAGATTAAAAGAAGAAAAGAAGAGATGGGGACATAGAGAAAAATAAGAGAGAGTGAAATATTTGTTAAATCTTAATGGCTCAACCATTTGAGAAGGTAAACCATCTCAAGATCATAAAATATGTGCATTGCAAAAATAGAGAGGAGAGGTAGGTTTAACAACCATAATAGAAATTTTGGAATGACCTATTGAAAGTAGGTCAAGTAGAGGGATAGGTTTAGGCTTGTTAGCTTTTCTTGGAACATCACAAGAGGGAGGGGATGAACCAAGAGAGAAGAAGAGAGGAAGAACCACAAGCAAACAAAGCAAAGCCAAAACCAAATGCAATTTTATAAAAGCCAAAAGGTGGTGATATGCATGAATGCAACATGATGAGATGACAACAATGCAAGAAAGGTAAAAAGGATCTATGTATTACTCTTGGGATGTTACATAAAATGTCTTGGATAATGTGATACTTGGCAGTTGTTGTGCTCATGTTTAAGCTCTTGCATCATATACTTTGCACCCATTAATGAAGAAATACATCGAGCATGCTAAAATTTGGTTTGCATATTTGGTCTCTCTAAGGTCTAGATAATTTCTAGTATTGAGTTTGAACAACAAGGAAGACGGTGTAGAGTCTTATAATGTTTACACTATGTCTTTTATGTGAGTTTTGCTGCACCGGTTCATCCTTGTGTTTGTTTCAAATAAGCCTTGCTAGCCTAAACCTTGTATCGAGAGGGAATACTTCTCATGCATCCAAAATACTTGAGCCAACCACTATGCCATTTGTGTCCACCATACCTACCTACTACATGGTATTTCTCCGCCATTCCAAAGTAAATTGCTTGAGTGCTACCTTTAAATTTCCATTCTCCACCTTTACAATATATAGCTCATGGGACAAATAGCTTTAAAACTATTGTGGTATTGAATATGTACTTATGCACTTTATCTCTTATTAAGTTGCTCGTTGTGCGATAACCATGTTCACTGGGGACGCCATCGACTACTCTTTGTTGAATTTCATGTGAGTTGCTATGCATGTTCGTCTTGTCTGAAGTAAGAGCGATCTACCACCTTATGGTTAGAGCATGCATATTGTTAGAGAAGAACATTGGGCCGCTAACTAAAGCCATGATCCATGGTGGAAGTTTCAGTTTTGGACAATATCCTCAATCTCATATGAGAAAATTAATTGTTGTTACATGCTTATGCATAAAAGAGGAGTCCATTATCTGTTGTCTATGTTTTCCCGGTATGGATGTCTAAGTTGAGAATAATCAATAGCGAGAAATCCAATGCGAGCTTTCTCCTTAGACCTTTGTACAGGCGGCATAGAGGTACCCCTTTGTGACACTTGGTTAAAACATGTGCATTGCGATGATCCCGGTAGTCCAAGCTAATTAGGACAAGGTGCGGGCACTATTAGTATACTTTGCATGAGGCTTGCAACTTGTAAGATATAATTTACATGATACATATGCTTTATTACTACCGTTGACAAAATTGTTTTTTGTTTTCAAAATCAAAGCTCTAGCACAAATATAGCAATCGATGCTTTCCTCTTTGAAGGACCATTCTTTTACTTTTATTGTTGAGTCAGTTCACCTATCTCTCTCCACCTCAAGAAGCAAACACTTGTGTGAACTGTGCATTGATTCCTACATATTTGCATATTGCACTTATTATATTACTCTATGTTGACAATATCCATGAGATATACATGTTACAAGTTGAAGGCAACCGCTGAAACTTCATCTTCCTTTGTGTTGCTTCAATGCTTCTACTATGAATTATTGCTTTATGAGTTAACTCTTATGTAAGACTTATTGATGCTTGTCTTGAAGTACTATTCATGAAAAGTCTTTGCTATATGATTCACTTGTTTACTCATGTCATATACATTGTTTTGATCGCTGCATTCACTACATATGCTTTACAAATAGTATGATCAAGGTTATGATGGCATGTCACTCCAGAAATTATCTTTGTTTATCGTTTACCTGCTCGAGACGAGCAGGAACTAAGCTTGGGGATGCTGATACGTCTCCCACGTATCGATAATTTCTTATGTTCCATGCCACATTATTGATGATATCTACATGTTTTATGCACACTTTATGTCATATTCGTGCATTTTCTGGAACTAACCTATTAACAAGATGCCGAAGTGCCGCTTCGTTGTTTTCGCTATTTTTGGTTTCAGAAATCCTAGTAAAGAAATATTCTCGGAATTGGACAAAATCAACGCCCAGGGTCCTATTTTGCCACGAAGCTTCCAGAAGACCGAAGAGGAGACGAAGTGGGGCCACGAGGTGGCCAAACCACAAGGCGGCGCGGCCCAAGCCCTGGCCGCGCCGACCTATGGTGTGGGCCCCTCGTGACGCCCCTTGACCTGCCCTTCCGCCTACAAATAGCCTTCGTCGCGAAACCCCCGCACCGAGAGCCACGATACGGAAAACCTTCCAGAGACGCCGCCGCCGCCAATCCCATCTCGGGGATTCGGGAGATCGCCTCCGGCACCTCGCCGGAGAGGGGAATCATCTCCCGAAGGACTCTACACCGCCATGGTCGCCTCCGGAGTGATTCGTGAGTAGTCTACCCCTGGACTATGGGTCCATAGCAGTAGCTAGATGGTTGTCTTCTCCCCATTGTGCTTAATTGTCGGGTCTTGTGAGCTGCCGAACATGATCAAGATCATCTATCCGTAATTCTATATGTTGCGTTTGTTGGGATCCGATGAATAGAGAATACTATGTTATGTTGATTATCAATTTATATCTATGTGTTGTTTATGATCTTGCATGCTCTCCGTTACTAGTAGATGCTCTGGCCAAGTAGATGCTTGTAACTCCAAGAGGGAGTATTTATGCTCGATAGTGGGTTCATGTCTCCGTGAATCCGGGGAAGTGACAGAAATCTCTAAGATTATGGATGTGCTGTTGCCACTAGGGATAAAACATTGGTGCTATGTTCGAGGATGTAGTTACTGATTACATTACGCGCAATACTTAATGCAATTGTCTATTGTTAGCAACTTAATACTGGAAGGGGTTCGGATGATAACCTGAAGGTGGACTTTTTAGGCATAGATGCATGCTGGATAGCGGTCTATGTACTTTGTCGTAATGCCCAATTAAATCTCACTATACTCATCATAATATGTATGTGCATGGTCATGCCCTCTTTATTTGTCAATTGCCCAACCGTAATTTGTTCACCCAACATGCTTGTTTATCTTATGGGAGAGACACCTCTAGTGAACTGTGGACCCCGGTCCAATTCTCTACACCGAAATACAATCTACTGCAATACTCGTTCTACTCGTTTTCTGCAAACAATCATCATCCACACTATACATCTAATCCTTTGTTACAGCAAGCCGGTGAGATTGACAACCTCGCTGTTTCGTTGGGGCAAAGTACTTGGTTTGTGTTGTGCGGGTTCCACGTTGGCGCCGGAATCCCCGGTGTTGCGCCGCACTACATCTCGCCGCCATCAACCTTCAACGTGCTTCTTGACTCCTACTGGTTCGATAAACCTTGGTTTCTAACTGAGGGAAACTTACTGCTGTATGCATCACACCTTCCACTTGGGGTTCCCAACGGTCGCGTGCTGTACGCGTGTCAATGATCTCTCATGTTTAGCTCCCATTTATTAATAATGAGTAGCATGTCATAAATATTTGCTTGCATTGTTTTATTCATAGATAGGTATGACATTGTGGTATCCTCCTCTGAACAATTCATTTGAATTGACTTGGCACATGCTCACGCATGCATATGACTGAAAAACAAAAGTCAATTAAGCCTCGATGATTTACTTTGCTTCAGAGTTCTTGTATCACTTTTATGCCTCCGTTAATTTTATTTTATCGCAAGCATGATTATGACAATTATTGCTCTCTTGTCGCTTCCCAGTCTATTGCTAACCTTCACTTGTACTGAGCGGGAATGCTGCTCGTGCTTCCAAATCCCTGAAAACCAAGTTATTCCAAAGTGTCCACCATAAATACCTATGCATGGCATTTCAAACCATTCCAAGTAAATTTTCATGTGCTACCTTTAAAACCTTCAAAGTACTTCTCAATTTGTGTCAATGTTTTATAGCTCATTAGGAAGTATGTGGTGTTTTATCTTTCAACCTTGTCATTTACTCCTGACAGACTTTCACCAATGGACTATTGGCACATCCGCTTATCCAATAATTTTGCAAAAAGAGCTGGCAACGGGGTGCCCAGCCCCAACTAATTAACTTTCATTAATAATTCTCTTCACATGTTTTGCCCTGATTTATCAGTAAGCAACTTAATTTGCAAATAGACACTCCTCCATGGTATGTGAATGTTGGAAGGCACCCGAGGATTCGGTTAGCCATGGCTTGTGAAAGCAAAGGTTGGGGGGAGTGTCATCCATAATGAAACTAAAATACATGTGTAAACTAAAGAGAAGAGGGATGATTTACCTTGCTGGCAGAGATAACGTCCTTCATGGGAGCCGCTCTTGAAAGTCTGGTTGACGAGGTAGTTAGATTGCCCACTACCATTCGTTGACAACAACAAACACCTCTCAAAACAATTTTACTTCTGTTTTAAAAATGAAAAGCTCTAGCACATGTTAATCCCCGCTTCCCTCTGCGAAGGGTCAATCTTTTACTTTTATGTTGAGTCACCATCCTTTCTTTGAGCACCTTCTTGAGAGCATAATTGTCATTCTTACCGTAATATGTTTGTCCCGAATATGGTTAACTATGGTATAACTTTGATGCTTTTATCTTTGATAATCTTTACTTCTAGTCTTTCCATGAATTTCGGAGGTGCTCGGGCATTTATGTTTTGCTGTACAAATACGGGCAAGCGAGATACCACTTTATCATATCTTTTTATGAGCATTGCAATCCTGCTGATAGATATGTTTCATGATGCTTATTATTAGTTTGTTGGTATCTTTTTCATGATTGACATAAGTACTCATCCATATAATGAGAATATTTACATCATATGAGCAAATGTGTTCGTGAAAGTTCTTTTATCGCACTCAGTTGTTAACTGAATTGCTTGAGGACAAGCAATAAGCTAAGCTTGGGGGGAGTTGATACGTCCAAAACGTATCTACTTTCCCGAACACTTTTGCTATTGTTTTGCCTCTAATTTGTGTATTTTGGATACAACTAACATGGACTAACGATGTTTTCAGCAGAATTGCCCCGGTGTCTTATTTTTGTGCAGAAAATCAACTTTCAGGAAAATCCCCGGAAATAATTGCAATGGGCCTATTTTCACAGAAGACTTACGGAGCCAGAAGACGAGACGGAGGGAGGCCACGAGGTGCGTGATACGTCTCCAACGTATCTATAATTTCTGATGTTCCATGCTAGTTTTATGACAATACCTACATGTTTTGCTCACACTTTATAATGATTTTATGCATTTTCCGGAACTAACCTATTAACAAGATCCCGAGGTGCTAGTTCCTATTTTCTGCTATTTTTGGTTCCAGAAAGGCTTTTCGGGCAATATTCTCGGAATTCGACGAAACAAAAGCCAAACATCTTATTTTACCGGGACGGACCAGAACACCGAAGGAGAGACCGAGAGGAGGCCCAGGGCCTCCAGACCACGGGGCGGCGCGGCCTAGGAGGGGGGCGCGCCCAGGTGTGGTGTGGGCCCCCGGCACCCCCTTGCGCCGCCTCTTCGCCTATCAAATCCCTCGCGACGTAAAAACCCTACATCAATCGACGAAACTCCAGAAAGACTCCAGGGGCGCCGCCGCCATCGCGAACTCCATTTCGGGGGACAGAAGTCTCTGTTCCGGCACACCGCCGGGACGGGGAATTGCCCCCGGAGTCATCTCCATTGACACCACCGCCATCTTCATCGCCATTGCTGTCTCCCATGATGAGGAGGGAGTAGTTCTCCCCCGAGGCTGAGGGCTCTACCGGTAGCTATGTGGTTCATCTCTCTCTCCCATGGTGTGATCTTTATGTGATCATGAGCTTTGTATCACTATTAATCTATGTGCTACTCTAGTGATGTTATTAAAGTAGTCTATTCCTCCTCCATGATGTAAAGTTGATAGTGTGTGCATCATGTAGTACTTGGCGTAGGTTATGATTGTAATTTCTTGTAGATTATGAAGTTAACTATTACTATGATAGTATTGATATGATCTATTCCCCCTTTCATAGCTATTGGTGACAGTGTGTATGCTATGTTAGTACTCGGTCTAAATTGCAACGGTCTATTATGCACTCTAGAGGTTACTTTAATATGAACTCCGGACGTTGTGGAGCTTGTTTACTCCGGCTTGAGGTGTGCTTTTGTAGCCCTACACAATGAATGGTGTTTGTTATCCAACAAGAGAGTGTAGAAAGTAGCATTTATTTATTCAGTTATGTGATCAATGTTGAGAGTGTCCACTAGTGAAAGTATGATCCCTAGGCCTTGTTTCTAAGCATTGAAACATCGTTTCCAACAAGTTCCGTTACATGTTTGCTTGCTGCCATCTTTATTTCAGATTGCAATTACTACTTACAATCATCCATATTACTTGTATTTCACTATCTCTTCGCTCGAACTAGTGCACCTATACATCCGACAAGTGTATTAGGTGTGTTGGGGACACAAGAGACTTCTTGTATCTTAATTGCAGTGGTTGCTTGAGAGGGATATCTTTGACCTCTACCTCCCCGAGTTCGATAAACCTTGGGTGATTCACTTAAGGGAAACTTGCTGCTCGTTCTACAAACCTCTCGCTCTTGGAGGCCCAACACCTGTCTACAAGAATAGAAGCGTGCGTAGACATCAAGCTATTTTCTGGCGCCGCTGCCGGGGAGGTAAGGTAAAAGGTATTCACATCCTCCGACTACTAAGCTATTTCCTAGCACTGTTGCCGGTGTGTGAGTGCTCGAAGCTATTTCCTTTAGATCCTGCAATTGCATCTTTTTGTTTCTTGTTTTTATTTTTCACTAGTTAGGCATAATGGAAAATAACAGTGAGCTTTTTAATATATTTCCTGAGTTAAGACATGAATTGTTTGATGCCAAAATTAAAAAACCTATGGAACCTTATTTGCATGCTAGTAGCAATGTTATTAGTATGAACGCAATTACTGCTAATGTTATGGAAAAGTCTAAGCTTGGGGAAGTTAGTTTTTATGATCTTTTTAGCTTCCCATCTTTAGGGGAGAAAATTTGCTCTCATAATACTTTATCTCCCATATGTGATAACTCTAATGATGCTTATGATATTTTAAATCCACCTGTTGAAAGTATTCCATATAAAATACCTATGAATATTATTGAACGTGTTATGGATAACCGCTATGAAGGGGATGGAAGCTGTCCATCCCGGAGATCATTTACTTGTTTTTGCATGAATTATGCGGGTTATTCAAGTGTGCAGGTATCTCTATGGATGAAGTGAGGAAGAAACTATTCTCTATGTCGTTGTCTGGTAAAGCGGCGCATTGGTATAAATTGCTGAAGAATAGGCATTCTCTTGATTGGGAGGATATTATGCCTTTGTTTTATTCTAAATTCTATCCTCCAAGTGAAATTCATAAAGACCGAAACCGCATATATAATTTCTGGTCTCATGATGGAGAGAGTATTGCCCAAGCATGGGCGAGATTGAAGTCTTTAATGCTCAAATGCCCCATTCATGAGCTTCCTGGTAATATCATCATTGATAATTTCTATGCAAGACTTTCTTTTCAAGACAAAACCTTGCTGGATACTACTTGTTCTGGATCATTCACGCGCAATAAAGAAGAGTTTAAATGGGACCTTTGATACGTCCCCGACGTATCCATAATTTCTGTCGTTCCATGCTTGTTTTATGACAATACTTACATGTTTTGCTTGCACTTTATGATGATTTCATGCATTTTCTGGAACTAACCTATTAACGAGATGCCGCAGTGCCGGTTCTCGTTTTCCGTCGTTTTTGGTTCCGAGAAAGGCTGTTCGGGCAATATTCTCGGAATTGGACGAAATCAACGCCAAACCTCCTATTTTTCCCGGAAGGCTCCGAACACCGAAGAAGAGTCGGAGAGGGGCCGGAGGGCCACCACACCATAAGGCGGCGCGGCCTGGCACGGGCCCGCGCCGGCCTATGGTGAGGAGCCCCAGTGCACCCTCCTGCGCCGCCTCTTCGCCTATATAATCCCTTTCGACCTAAAAACGCAAGTACCAATTGATGAAACTCCGAGAAAGACTCCGGGGCGCCGCCACCGTCGCGAAACTCCAATTCGGGGGACGGAACTTCTGTTCCGGCACCCTGCCGGAACGGGGAAGTGCCCCGGAAGCCATCTCCATCGACGCCACCGCCTCCATCATGCTCCGTGAGTAGTTCCCCCATGGACTACGGGTTCTAGCGATAGCTATGCTCGGTATACTCTCCCCCATGTACTTCAATACAATGGTCTCATGAGCTGCCTTACATGATTGAGATTCATCTGATGTAATCGGTGTTGTGTTTGTTGGGATCCGATGGATGATACATTATGATTAGTCTATCTATAAAGTTTGTGAAGTTATTGTTGCTGCAATCTTGTTATGCTTAATGCTTGTCACTAGGGCCCTAGTGGCATGATCTTAGATTTAAGCTCTATACTTATTGCTTAGATTGTATCTACAAGTTGTATGCACATGTCACTGTCCGGAACCAAAGGCCCCGAAGTGACGAAATCGGGACAACCGGAGGGGATGGCGGTGATGTGAGGGACACATGTTTTCACGGAGTGTTAATGCTTTGCTCCGGTACTCTATTAAAAGGAGTACCTTAATATCCAGTAGTTTCCCTTGAGGCCCGGCTGCCACCGGCTGGTAGGATAAAAGATGTTGTGCAAGTTTCTCATTGCGAGCACGTACGACTATATACGGAAAACATGCCTACATGATTAATAATCTGGATGTTCTGTCTTAATGCTTTGATTCCTATCAATTGCCCAAGCTGTAATTTGTTCACCCAACACTTGTCACTTATTGGAGAGTTACCACTAGTGTAGATCTCGGTGGGAACCCCGGTCCATCTTTCATCATTATATACTCGTTCTACATGTCATTGGAAGCAACTATCTTCTGGTGCCATCGCTCTCATATTGCTATTACTGCTACTGTGTTACTGTTACTACTGCTCTCATATTACTGCTACTTTCACATCACCCCTGTTGCTAGTGCTTTTCCAGGTGCAGCTGAATTGACAACTCAGTTGTTAAGGCTTATAAGTATTCTTTACCTCCCCTTGTGTCGAATCAATAAATTTGGGTTATACTACCCTCGAAGACTGCCGCGATCCCCTATACTTGTGGGTTATCAAGACTATTTTCTGGCGCCGTTGCCGGGGAGGCATAGCTCTACTCATAAGTTCACCTGGGGAGTACACACTACCTCTCTCTCTGTTTTATTTTATTTTGTTTTGCTTAGTTTACTTGTGCTTAGTTTATTTCTGTCTAGTATTACTTTGCTTAGTTTACTTTTGTCTAGTTTATTTGTGCTTAGTTTATTTACGTCTAGTATTATTTTGCTTAGTTTACTTTTGCTTAGTTTCTTTTTGTCTTGTTTTATTTTCCTCATATACCTGAAAATCTATAAAAATTTGAAAAATCTAAAAATTAAAAACTGCTGTTATGGGAGAACCAACAACCTACTTGGAGCTCATAGAATGTTATAATAATTATAGGAAATCAAGAGCGGGTGAAGTAATGAGTGCTATGATAGAAAAAGTGAATACAATTGCTAAAATCTTGCTTAAACGCCATGATATAAACTGTTGCTCTCAACAGGATACTAAACATCTTAAATTTCAATGTGGCTTTAGTGAGGAATTTTTAATTAAGAACTATAATCGAATTGCTATATTCATTATGGGTTCGAAGAGGTAGAACAATTTGTCGTATTTATGGGAGCTTCTGAGATCGAATCCTTCATGGTTGAGAATTATGAAACTTGTGTTGTTTGTAAGGACCTTAAAGATTATGTCTCTTCTATCCTTAATTGTTGCATAGAATGCTTCGGTGATAATCCTTATATCAATGATTATAAAGAGAGACTCATTAATGCACAAGAATGCACTCACAATTTGCAGGAACCGGTGGAAAAAGAAATTGATGAACCTGAAAGCTCATTGGATGAAAAAGATGAGGAAATTGATGAACCTGAAAGCTCATTGGATGAAAAAGAAGAGGAGAGCGACGAACAAAAGGAGGAAGAATGGATTAGCTACCCATGCCAACCTTCTAATGAGAGTAACTCTTTATCTCTTACACTATTTGATTGTCCTCCATGCTTACCGAAAGAGGTTGAATGTTATGTTCCTGTGGATTCTCTTGAAATATTACCTATGAGTAAAACTTGTGAGAATAATTATGCTACTGTTATTTATGATAATCCATGCTACTTTGATAAATCTTATGATAATGCTTTGTTTGTGCTCGATGTCGAAATGCATGGTACTAAAGAATTTTGCTTAGCAAATGTTTATGATAAAGCTCTAGATGATGGTCCTATGTTACTTGATACTATTAATTGTACTACTAATGAAAATGGGATTGGACAGTTCTTGACTTATTCTATGAGTCCCATATCTCTTGAGATTGATCAACTACCTTGTTATATTATTAATAAAAGTAAGCTTGAAAGTTTTAATTCCACTATTCTTGAGATTGATAAAAATTATGAGTTTGTGGATCATGAAAAGTATGCTGCATATGATAGTTATATTGTTGAGTTTGTTTATGAAGCTACTGAAAATTATTATGAGAGAGGAAAATATGATAGTAGAAATTTGCATGGTACTAATACACCTCTCTATATGCTGAAATTGTTGAAGTTACACTTGTTCTATCTTCTTATGCTTGTCACTTTGTTCTTCATGAATTTATTTGTGTACAAGATTCCTTTGCATAGGAAGCATGTTAGACTTAAATGTGTTATGGATTTGCCTCTTGATGCTCTCTTTTGTTTCAAATACTATTTCTTGCGAGTGCATCATTAAAACTGCTGAGCCCATCTTAATGGCTATAAAGAAAGCAACTTCTTGGGAGATAACCCATGTGTTATTTTGCTACAGTACTTTATTTTATATTTGTGTCTTGGAAGTTGTTTACTACTGTAGCAACCTCTCCTTATCTTAGTTTTGTGTTTTGTTGTGCCAAGTGAAGCCTCTAATCGAAGGTTGATACTAGATTTGGATTTCTGCGCGAGAAACAGATTTCTATCTGTCACGAATCTGGGCTTTTTCTCTGTAGAAAAATCATAAAAATATGCTAATTTACGTGCGTGTTTCTCAGATATGTACGCAACTTTCATTAGTTTTGAGTTTTCTGATTTGAGCAACGGAAGTATTTATTTAAAATTCGTCTTTACTGGCTGTTCTGTTTTGGCAGATTCTGTCTCTGTTTTTTGCATTGTCTCTTGTGGACTTTAAGCTAGGTTTTCTAGACATAGAGAGCTGTAGCTAATGTTTTATTGAGTTCTTGCAATGTGCCACTACAGGACCAAGGTGGATTCAAATTTTTTGAGTACTAACCCCTCTAATGAAGTTTATGAGAAGTTTGGTGTGAAGGAAGTTTTCAAGGGTCAAGAGAGGAGGATGATATATGATCAAGAAGAGTGAAAATTCTAAGCTTGGGGATGCCCCCGTGGTTCATCCCTGCATATTTCAAGAAGATTCAAGTGTCTAAGCTTGGGGATGCCCAAGGCATCCCCTTCTTCATCAACTTATCAGGTTCCTCCCCTGAAACTATATTTTTATTCGGTCACATCATATGTGCTTTACTTGGAGCGTCTGTGTGTTTACTTTTTCGTTTGTTTTGTTTGAATAAATTCGGATCCTAGCAATCCTTGTTTGGGAGAGAGACACGCTCCGCTTTTTCATATGAACACTTGTTCTTCGTTTTACTTTTAATGTTCAATGATAAAAGTTGGAAGCTACAATACTTATGGTTATTTGGTTGGAAACAGAAAATGCCTCATAATGTTGTGGATAATTTGACACTTGGCAATTGTTTTGAGCTCTCAAGTAGATCATGATTAAGTTTTTTATGTAGTTTAAACCTATTAGTGGAGAACTACTGTAGATCTTGATGAAATTGGTTTGCACAATTGGTCTCTCTTAAGGTCTAGATATTTTCTGGTAAAAGTGTTTGAGCAACAAGGAAGACAATGTAGAGTATTATAATGCTTGCAATATGTTTTTATGTAAGTTTTCTTTGTACCGGTTCATACTTGTGTTTGCTTCAAACAACCTTGCTAGCCCATGCCTTGTACTGAGAGGAAATGCTTCTCATGCATCCAAAATCCTTGAGCCAACCACTATGCCAATGGTGTCCACCATACCTACATACTATGTGGTATTTCCTGCCATTCCAAAGTAAATTGCTTGAGTGCTACCTTTAAACAATTCAAAATGCTTCTCAATTTGTGTTAATGTTTTATAGCTCATGAGGAAGTATGTGGTGTTTATCTTTCAATCTTGTTGGGCAACTTTCACCAATGGACTAGTGGCTTCATCCGCTTATCCAATAATTTTGCAAAAAGAGTCGGCAATGGGATTCCCGATCCCAAATTAATCAAACTAAATAGACACTCCTCCATGGTATGTGATTGTTGGACGGCACCCGAAGGATTCGGTTAGCCATGGCTTGTGTAAGCAAAGGTTGGGAGGAGTGTCATCATAACAAAACTAAAATAAAAAGGCACTCCTTCATGGTATGAGATTGTTGGCAGGCACCCGAGGATTCGGTTAGCCATGGTTTGTGAAAGAAAGGTTGGAAGGAGTGCCACACAAAAATAAAAATAAAATGGGAGCCGCTCTTTGAAGGTTTGTCTGGCAAGGGGGTTAGAGTGCCCACTACCATTCGTTGACAACAACAAACACCTCTCAAAACTTTACTTTTATGCTCTCTTTATGTTTTCAAAACCAAAGCTCTAGCACAAATATAGCAATCGATGCTTCCCTCGTAGAAGGGCCATTCTTCTACTTTTATGTTGAGTCAGTTTACCCATTTCCTTCCACCTTAGAAGCAAACACTTGTGTCAATTGAGCATTGATTCTTACATACTTGCATATTTGCATTCATCATATTACTTTATGTTGACAATATCCATGAGATATGCATGTTGAAAGTTGAAAGCAACCGCTGAAACTTATATCTTCCTTTGTGTTGCTTCGATGCCTTTACTTTGAATTTATTGCTTTATGAGTTAACTCTTGTGCAAGACTTTTGATGCTTGTCTTGAAAGTACTCTTTATGAAAAGTTTTGCTATATGTTATCTACTTGTTAGCAACTATAGATCATTGCCTTGAGTCACTTCATTCATTTCATATGCTTTGTAATAGTATGATCAAGGTTATGTAAGTAGCATGTCACTACGGAAATTATTCTTTTTATCGTTTACCTGCTCGGGACGAGCTGAGAACTAAGCTTGGGGATGCGATACGTCCCCGACGTATCCATAATTTCGTCGTTCCATGCTTGTTTTATGACAATACTTACATGTTTTGCTTGCACTTTATGATGATTTCATGCATTTTCCGGAACTAACCTATTAACGAGATGCCGCAGTGCCGGTTCTGTTTTCTCGCTGTTTTTGGTTCCGTAAAGGCTGTTCGGGCAATATTCTCGGAATTGGACGAAATCAACGCCAAACCTCCTATTTTTCCCGGAAGGCTCCGAACACCGAAGAAGAGTCGGAGAGGGGCCGGAGGGCCACCACACCATAAGGTGGCGCGGCCTGGCTCAGCCCGCGCCAGCCTATGGTGAGGAGCCCCCAGGCACCCTCCTGCGCCGCCTCTTCGCCTATATAATCCCTTTCGACCTAAAAACGCAGTACCAATTGACGAAACTCCAGAAAGACTCCAGGGGCGCCGCCACCGTCGCGAAACTCCAATTTGGGGGACAGAACTCTGTTCCGGCACCCTGCCGGAACGGGGAAGTGCCCCCGGAAGCCATCTCCATCGACGCCACCGCCTCCATCATGCTCCGTGAGTAGTTCCCCCATGGACTACGGGTTCTAGCAGTAGCTATGTCGGTATACTCTCCCCCATGTACTTCAATACAATGGTCTCATGAGCTGCCTTACATGATTGAGATTCATCCGATGTAATCGGTGTTGTGTTTGTTGGGATCCGATGGATGATACATTATGATTAGTCTATCTATAAAGTTTGTGAAGTTATTGTTGCTGCAATCTTGTTATGCTTAATGCTTGTCACTAGGGCCCGAGTGGCATGATCTTAGATTTAAGCTCTATACTTATTGCTTAGATTGTATCTACAAGTTGTATGCACATGTCACTGTCCGGAACCAAAGGCCTCGAAGTGACAGAAATCGGGACAATCGGAGGGGATGGCGGTGATGTGAGGGACACATGTTTTCACTGAGTGTTAATGCTTTGCTCCGGTACTCTATTAAAAGGAGTACCTTAATATCTAGTAGTTTCCCTTGAGGCCCGGCTGCCACCGGCTGGTAGGACAAAAGATGTTGTGCAAGTTTCTCATTGCGAGCACGTACGACTATATACGGAAAACATGCCTACATGATTAATAATCTGGATGTTCTGTCTTAATGCTTTGATTCCTATCAATTGCCCAACTGTAATTTGTTCACCCAACACTTGTCACTTATTGGAGAGTTACCACTAGTGTAGATCGCTGGGAACCCCGGTCCATCTTTCATCATTATATACTCGTTCTACATGTCATTGGAAGCAACTATCTTCTGGTGCCATCGCTCTCATATTGCTATTACTTGCTATCGTGTTCTCAGTTACTACTGCTCTCATATTACTGCTACTTTCACATCACCCCTGTTGCTAGTGCTTTTCCAGGTGCAGCTGAATTGACGACTCAGTTGTTAAGGCTTATAAGTATTGTTTACCTCCCCTTGTGTCGAATCAATAAATTTGGGTTATACTACCCTCGAAGACTGCCGCGATCCCCTATACTTGTGGGTTATCAACCTTCTTGATCGATTCAGGAGAACGCTGAAGATTGGGAGAACGACAAAGGTAAAGAATCAGGTATAAACTATGAATATGAATGCATTAAGTCTTTCATTGAAACTGTTGATTTTCAAGAGCTTAGTGCTAAATATGGTCTTGATCCTCAAATTATGGTCGACTGCTATAGTGCCTTTGCTTCTCATATTAATGTTCCTAAAGAAAATTGGTACATGTATCATGAACCTTTCAAAGACACTTGCATGGAAAATGAAATTGTTGTTAATGATTGCAATAAACATGCCCAAACTTCGAAAATACTATTTCTTATAAGCATGTTAATTTTTGTGGAATGCATAGATCTTGTGGAATTAATCAAATCGAAGATGAATATTGTATCCATCATAGGAATGAAAAAACTAGAAAGTGGTTTAGGGCTCTAGATGATCTTGGTGAAACAGTTTGTGCCCTCTATCCTTTTATTTGTGAACTTTGCCATAGAGTGGGTCATTTTAATTTTCAATGCTCCTCCAATGATAATTCAAACCCCATGAGTGCTGCAAATTTGTATTGTGATGATGAAATCCTTCCTAATCAGCATGATGAACTTACTTTATTTTTGGGGTGTGAAGAGTTATCAAGAAAAATTTCTTTGTTACATATGAGTGATCTTGATATTAATAGTGTCCTGCATGGGTGTTTTTCTTATTGCATTAATAATTGCCATACAAATACTTACATACAAAATATTTTAGAAGATGACACTTTGCCAAAATATGATAGGACCGCTGTGTGTTTTGAACTTATTAATGAAAAGGAGGAACCCTCCCAAGTTTCTTCTTTTCAGGAAATAAATCAGGTTATGTGGAGAAGCCTCCCTTCAAGCCTCTTCCTCCTAAAGTAGGGAACAAGAAGAAGGGAACGAAGAAGAAGAAGAGGGGGAATAAAAAGAAAGAGGTAACGGCATATCCCCGCGTGTATGAGATAACGATAGGTAACCGTAAGTATGTTGCTCCTAATGATTATTATGATAATGAATCTGAGTACAATGATCTTCCTATGCCCTTTACCTACATTAGTGATCATGATTTAGAAGAGCACACTACTTTCGATATTGAAAATCTCTGGGAAACTAATTCTGAAAATTATGATGTTAATAATTGCCATAGTATCAGTACTATCCATGCTTCCTCCCATAATGATATAGAAAGCTCTAAGCTTGGGGATGAGGTGTTTAAAAATCCTTTTGCTACTGATGATTATATGTTTGATACATCTCCTTCTAGTAACACTGATGGTATGGTTGCAGATGAACATACTGTGGAAGATAACTATTCTATTTCTTATGATGACACTATGCCTCCAATCTTTGATAATTATTATAAAGAATGCTATGACATAGGTTATAATTATCCTTATGAAACTTGTCATAGTTATGATGGGATTGCCAAAAACAATTCCCTTAGTATGCAACTTGTTTACCATGTTCAAATTCTTGATAATGATCTTGCTTCAATTACTATTAGTGAGAAGAGTTCTTCTTATGCAAAAATTAATGATACTTTTATGCATATGAACCATGATAAGAATGTTTTAAGTGATGGTATATTGTGTATTTCATCAATGATGCTACTGAAAGTTATTATGAGAGAGGGAAACATGGTTATATGCATCTTAATAATATTAAGTTTCCCCTCTTTATGTTGAGAATCTTGAAGTTACTCGTGTTTTATCTTCCTATGCTTGTCACTTTGCTCCTCATGAATTTATTTGTGTACAAGATTCCTATGCATAGGAAGCGGGTTAGGCTTAAATTTGTTTCATACTTGCTTTTTGATGCTCTCTTTGCTTCAATTCTCATCCTTATGTGAGCATCATTAAAATTACTGAGCCCATCTTAATGGCTATAAAGAAAGCACTTCTTGGGAGATAACCCATGTTTTTATTTTGCTACTGTTTTGTTGTGTCTTGGAAGTTTTTACTACTGTAGCAACCTCTCCTTATATTTATTTTATTTCATTGTTGTGCCAAGTAAAGTCTTTGATAGAAGGTTGATACTAGATTTGGATTTCTGCACAGAAAGAGATTTCTTGCTGTCACAAATTTGAGTAGATCTCTCGGTAGTAAACTCAGAAAAATCTGCGAAAAATCATGAGTAATCCTCAGATATGTACGCAACTTTCATTCAATTTGAGCTTCTTCATCTGAGCATGTTAAGTGCCTCTCAAAAATTCGTCTTTACAGATACGTTCGGTTTTGATAGATTCTGCCTTTTATTTCGCATTGCCTCTTTTGCTATGTTGAATGGATTTCTTTGTTCCATTAACTTTCAGTAGCTTTGAGCAATGTCCAGAAGTATTAAGAATGATTGTGTTACCTCTGAACATGTGAATTTTTGATTATGCACTAACCCTCTAATGAGATTGTTTTGAGTTTGGTGTGGAGGAAGTTTTCAAGGGTCAAGAGAGGAGGATGATACAATATGATCAAGAAGAGTGAAAATTCTAAGCTTGGGGATGCCCCCGTGGTTCATCCCCGCATATTTCAAGAAGACTCAAGCATCTAAGCTTGGGGATGCCCAAGGCATCCCCTTCTTCATCGACAACTTATCAGGTCACCTCTAGTGAAACTATATTTTTATTCCGTCACATCTTATGTGCTTTACTTGGAGCGTCTGTATGTTTTTATTTTTGTTTTTTTTTGAATAAAATCGGATCCTAGCATTCTTTGTGTGGGGGAGAGACACGCTCCGCTCATTCATATGAACACTGGTGTTCTTAGCTTTACTTTTAATGTTCATGGCGAAGGTTGAACAAACCCTCTAATGAGATTGTTTTGAGTTTGGTGTGGAGGAAGTTTTCAAGGGTCAAGAGAGGAGGATGATACAATATGATCAAGAAGAGTGAAAATTCTAAGCTTGGGGATGCCCCCGTGGTTCATCCCTGCATATTTCAAGAAGACTCAAGCATCTAAGCTTGGGGATGCCCAAGGCATCCCCTTCTTCATCGACAACTTATCAGGTCACCTCTAGTGAAACTATATTTTTGTTCCGTCACATCTTATGTGCTTTACTTGGAGCGTCTGTATGTTTTTATTTTTGTTTTTGTTTGAATAAAATCGGATCCTAGCATTCTTTGTGTGGGAGAGAGACACGCTCCGCTCGTTCATATGAACACTGGTGTTCTTAGCTTTACTTTTAATGTTCATGGCGAAGGTTGAAACTGCTTCGTTCATTGCTATATGGTTGGAAACAGAAAATGCTTCATGTGGTAATGGGTATATTATCTTGAATAATTTGATACTTGGCAATTGTTTTGCTCAAATAGATCATGTTTAAGCTCTTGCATCATGTACTTTGCACCTATTAGTGAAGAACTACCATAGAGCTTGTTGAAATTTGGTTTGCATGATTGGTCTCTCTAAAAGTCTAGATATTTTATGGTAAAAGTGTTTGAACAACAAGGAAGACAGTGTATAGTCTTATAATGCCTGCAATATGTTCTTATGTAAGTTTTGCTGTACCGGTTCATACTTGTGTTTGCTTCAAACAACCTTGCTAGCCAAAGCCTTGTACTGCGAGGAAAAGCTTCTCGTGCATCCAAAACCTTGAGCCAAAACCTATGCCATTTGTGTCCACCATACCTACCTACTATGTGGTATTTCTCTGCCATTCCAAAGTAAATTGCTTGCGTGCTACCTTTAAAACTTCATTCCTTGTCTTTGCAATACATAGCTCATGGGAAAATAGCCTTAAAAACTATTGTGGTAAAGAATATGTAGCTTATGTATCTTATTTCTTATAAGTTGCTTGTTGAGCGGTAACCATGTTTATGGGGACGCCATCAACTATTACACTTTTGTTGAATATCATGTGAGTTGCTATGCATGTTCGTCTTGTCTGAAGTAAGGGTGATTTATCATGATTAAATGGTTTGAGTATGCATATTGTTAGAGAAGAACATTGGGCCGCCAACCAAAGCCATGTATCATGGTGGAAGTTTCAGTTTGGACATTAATCCTCAATCTCTTATGAGAATATTATCTGTTGTTGAATGCTTATGCATTAAAGAGGAGTCCATTATCTGTTTCTATGTTGTCCCGGTATGGATGTCCTCAAGTTGAGATTTATCAAAAACGATAAATCAAATGCGATCTATCTCCTTGGACCTTTGTACAGGTGACATAGAGGTACCCCTTTGTGACACTTGGTTGAAACATATGTAATGCAATGATAATCCATGGAAATCCAAGCTAATTAGGACAAGGTGCTAGCACTATTGGTATTCGATGCATGAGGCTTGCAACTTATAGGATGTCTTATGCATAACACATATGAATTATTACTACCGTTGACAAAATTGTTTCTATGTTTTCAAATTAAAAGCTCTAGCACAAAAATAGTAATCCCTGCTTCCTCTGCGAAGGGCCTTTCTTTTACTTTATGTTGAGTCAGTTTACCTACTTCTTTCTATCTTAGAAGCAAACACTTGTGTCAACTGTGTGCATTGATTCCTACATACTTGCTTATTTGCATTCATCATATTACTTTGTGTTGACAATTATCCATGAGATATACATGTTGAAGTTGAAAGCAACCGCTGAAACTTATATCTTCCTTTGTATTGCTTCAAAACCTTCTATTAAGAATCTATTGCTTTATGAATTAACTCTTATGCAAGTCTTATTGATGCTTGTCTTGAAAGTACTATTCATGAAAAGTCTTTGCTATATGATTCAGTTGTTTAGTCATTATCTTTACCATTGCTTTGAATCACTTCATTCATCTCATATGCTTCACAATAGTATGATCAAGATTATGTAAGTAGCATGTCACTTCAGAAATTATTCTTTTTATCGTTTACCTACTCGAGGGTGAGTAGGAACTAAGCTTGGGGATGCTTGATACGTCTCCAACGTATCTATAATTTCTGATGTTCCATGCTAGTTTTATGACAATACCTACATGTTTTGCTCACACTTTATAATGATTTTATGCATTTTCCGGAACTAACCTATTAATAAGATGCCGAGGTGCCAGTTCCTGTTTTCTTTTGTTTTTGGTTCCAGAAAGGCTGTTCGGGCAATATTCTCGGAATTCGACGAAACAAAAGCCAAACATCTTATTTTACCGGGACGGACCAGAACACCGAAGGAGAGACGGAGAGGAGGCCCAGGGCCTCCGGACCACAGGGCGGCACGGCCTAGGAGGGGGGCGCGCCCAGGTGTGGTGTGGGCCCCCCAGGCACCCCCTTGCGCCGCCTCTTCGCCTATAAAATCCCTCGCGACGTATAAACCCTACATCAATCGACGAAACTCCAGAAAGACTCCAGGGGCGCCGCCGCCATCGCGAAACTCCATTTCGGGGGTCAGAAGTCTCTGTTCCGGCACGCCGCCGGGATGGGGAATCGCCCTCGGAGTCATCTCCATCGACACCACCGCCATCTTCATCGCCATTGCTGTCTCCCATGATGAGGAGGGAGTAGTTCTCCCCCGAGGCTGAGGGCTCTACCGGTAGCTATGTGGTTCATCTCTCTCTCCCATGGTGTGATCTTTATGTGATCATGAGCTTTGTATCACTATTAATCTATGTGCTACTCTAGTGATGTTATTAAAGTAGTCTATTCCTCCTCCATGATGTAACATTGACAGTGTGTGCATCATGTAGTACTTGGCGTAGGTTATGATTGTAATCTCTTGTAGATTATGAAGTTAACTATTACTATGATAATATTGATGTGATCTATTCCCCCTTTCATAGCTATTGGTGCCAGTGTGTATACTATGTTAGTACTCGGTCTAAATTGCAACGGTCTATTATACACTCTAGAGGTTACTTTAATATGAGCTCCGGACATTGTGGAGCTTGTTTACTCCGGCTTGAGGTGTGCTTTTGTAGCCCTACCCAATGAATGGTGTTTGTTATCCAACAAGAGAGTGTAGAAAGTAGCATTTATTTATTCAGTTATGTGATCAATGTTGAGAGTGTCCACTAGTGAAAGTATGATCCCTGGGCCTTGTTTCTAAGCATTGAAACACCGTTTCCAACAAGTTCTGTTTCATGTTTGCTTGCTGCCATCTTTATTTTAGATTGCAATTACTACTTACAATCATCCATATTACTTGTATTTCACTATCTCTTCGCCGAACTAGTGCACCTATACATCTGACAAGTGTATTAGGTGTGTTGGGGACACAAGAGACTTCTTGTATCTTAATTGCAGGGTTGCTTGAGAGGGATATCTTTGACCTCTACCTCCCTGAGTTCAATAAACCTTGGGTGATTCACTTAAGGGAAACTTGCTGCTGTTCTACAAACCTCTGCTCTTGGAGGCCCAACACTGTCTACAAGAATAGAAGCGTGCGTAGACATCAGTGCGCACACCACATGGCGGCGCGGGGGGGGGGGCTGGGCCGCGCCGCCCTATGGTGACGCCGCCTCGGCCAGCCCCCGGCGCTCCCCTCTGGACTACTTAAATCCCTTGACCTAAAAACGCATGGGAGTTCGACCAATTTTCCAGAAGACATCCAGAACTCCGCCGCCGTCGCGAAACCCACTCTCGGGATCAGAAACTCCGTTCTGGCACCCTGCCGGGACGGGGAATTGGAGGAGATCATCGCCATCATTGCCACCGACGCCTCTCCATCAACCATCCATGCTTCCACCATCCATGTGTGAGTAATTCCCCCGCTGTAGGCTGAAGGGGATGGTAGGGATTGGATGAGATTGTTCATGTAATAGCCATAAGATTGTTAGGGCATGGTGCCTAGTATCCGTTGTTGGTACTTTTATGATATTGTTGCAACTTGTTATGCTTAATGCTTGTCACTAGGGCCCGAGTGCCATGATTTCAGATCTGAATATGTTATTTAATTTTGATGATATTCATTGTTTTATGATCTTACCTGGAAGTTGTATACACATATTGCTGTCCGGAACCCGAGGCCCCAAAGTGACAGAAATTGGGACAACCGGAGGGGAAGGCTATGATATCAGGATCACATGTGTTCACGGAGTGTTAATGCTTTGCTCCGGTACTCTATTAAAGGAGTACCTTAATTACCGATAGTTTCCCTAGAGGCCCGGACTTGCCACTGCTGGTAGGACAAAAGATGTTGTGCAAGTTTCTCATTGCGAGCACGTACGACTATATACGGAACACATGCCTATGGTTATTTAGTACTTGGATACTGTTTTATTATTATCTGCAAATGCCTAGTCTTGATTATTACATGGGTTATCTTATCCATGCAGCGCCCGTTCATCCATCCCTGCTGTGCTCATCATAATTTCCTCTTGGGGTTCCACTCAATGTTGCGCATAAATTCTCCTTCATCAACTCTGCGCTCAGCAAGACTTTTTATAGCGCTGTTGTCGAGGAGAAAAGCATCTCTTCTGCGAGGGGAGTCTCTCACTCTCAACTCTTTTACTTTTTTATTGTTTGACTTGCATATTTTATTTTTATCTTTTTTTTTCATTTTATATCAAAAATCCAAAAAAATAGTATAGCTTTTATTTCTGTTGCTTGCATTATTTTTATTAAATGGATACTCCCGAGAATACTAATTTATGTGATTTTACTAGCACCAACAACAATGATTTTATTTGCACACCCAGTGCTCCACCTGCTCCTGAAGCAACTTTTTATGAGATTAAGCCTGCCTTATTGAACCTTGTTATGAAAGAGCAATTTTCTGGTGTTAGTACTGATGATGTTGCTTCTCACCTCAACAATTTTGTTGAGCTATGTGAGATGCAAAAATATAAGGATGTAGATGGTGATATTATTAAGTTGAAATTGTTTCCTTTCTCATTAAGAGGTAGAGCTAAGGAGTGGTTGCTATCTTTGCCTAGAAATAGTATTGATTCTTGGGTTAAATGCAAATATGCTTTTGTTGGAAAATATTATCCTCCTGCTAAAATTATATGTTTGAGAAGTGATATTATGAAGTTTAGACAATTTGATACTGAGCATGTTGCCCAAGCTTGGGAAAGAATGAAATCTTTGGTTAACAATTGTCCCACTCATGGACTGACTACTTGGATGATTATTCAAACCTTCTATGCAGGACTAAATTTTTCTTCAAGGAACTTATTGATTCAATTGCTGGAGGCACTTTTATGTATATGACCCTTGGGGCGGCTACAAAACTTCTGGACAATATGATGGTAAATTATTCGGAGTGGTATACCGAGAGAGCTCCACAAGGTAAAAAGGTAAATTCTGTTGAGGAAACTTCTACTTTGAGTGATAAGATTGATGTTATTATGTCTATGCTTGCAAATAATAATGCTCCTTTGGATCCAAACAATGTTCCTTTGGCCTCTTTGGTTGCTCAAGAAGAAAATGTAGATGTGAATTTTATTAAGAGCAACAATTTTAATAATAATGCCTATAGGAATAATTTTGGTAGCAATAATTATAGGCCGTATCCTCCCAACAATGGAAGTGGTTTTAGTAACTCTTATGGTAATTCTTATAATAACAATAGGAGTGCTCCCTCTGAACTTGAGGGTATGCTCAAAGATTTTATTAGTAAACAAACTGCTTTTAATAAATATGTGGAGGAAAAGTTTAGCAAAATAGATGCTCTTGTTTCTAAAGTGGATAGCCCTGCTCTTGATGTTGATCTTCTTAAAATAAAGGTCGTTCCTCATTATAATACTGAGAATAAAACTTTTGCTCAAACAAATGCTATTCAAGTTAGAATTGATGGCAATATGAGGTTGTTAGCTGTATTGCATGCTAGGTGGGAAAGAGAAGATGAGATGGCGACAGAAAATAATTTAGCCAAGGTTTACACAATCACCTCCTACTAATACTAGCAAAATCGAAAATGTAGGAAAACTCCCCACTCCACATAGAAAAGTGTATAAACCCATTAAAACAGTTCCCGATAAGCGTGCTGAAATTTTTAGAGGTGTGGGAGATGATTTTCCTTTTATTTTTGATAGCAATGATTTTGATTTTGAAAGTTGTACCATTACTGAAGTTATAAAGTTCTTGCAAAAGCTCGCTGAAACTACCAATGCTAGTGAACAAAATGTTGCTCTTACAAAGCATATTGCTAGTGCTATTATGAAAATGAGGGAAGAGAAGTTGAAACATGAGGCTTCAATTCCTAAAAAGTTAGAAGATGGTTGGGAACCTATTATTAAGATGAGAGTAGAAGAATTTGATTGTAATGCTTTATGTGATCTTGGTGCAAGTATTTCTGTTATGCCTAAAAGAGTTTATGATATGCTTGACTTGCCACCATTAGAAAAAATGTTATTTGGATGTTCTTCTTGTTGATGTTGCTGCAAAGAAACCTTTGGGGAGAGTTGATAATGTTCTTATACAAGTGAATAATAATTATGTCCCCGTTGATTTTGTTGTTTTGGATATTGAATGCAATGCTTCATGCCCTATTATTTTGGGACGACCGTTTCTTAAAACTGCAGGTGCTATCATTGATATGAGAGATGGAATAATTCGTTATCAATTTCCACTCAATAGAGGTATGGAACACTTCCCTATAAAAATAAAGAAGTTACCTTATGACTCTGTTTATAGGACAACTTATGGTATTGATGAGCCACCTCTTGACAATACTTGATTTGCACCCTTTATGCGCTTAGCTCAGAGTCGTTAAAGAAAAACGCTTATGGGAGACAACCCATGTTTTATTTCTGTTATTTTTGTTTTGTTGAGTCTTGGAAGTTATTGCTGCTGTAATAACCTCTCCTTATCGTTTTTATTTCGTTTTTGTGCCAAGGGTAGCCTCTAATAGAAAGAAAGCAGTGTTTGGGGTATTTGCAATTCTGAAACAGATTTTGTGCTGGTCACGAAAAAAATTCTTAAAAATCGCCAGAACTTTATTTTGAGTTGCAAATTTTTGTGCTTATGACCCAGTATGTTAGATAACTTTATTTAGTTATGCATTTTTTTATTTTAGCAACAGAACTATTTCTTTAATTTCGATCTCTTTCTGCTGGTCTATTTTGACAGATTTCTGCCATGTTTTGCATTTGCGTCTTATGCTTCGTATTTTTGAGTTCTTTTGTGAAAAAGAGCTTTGGGAAGAAGTAGCCACAGTAGAATATGTTAAAATTAATGTTTGATATGTGCCATTACTGAAGCCTTGCTGGTTTTATATATTTTTATTTGAACTAATGTTGTTAATCAACTAGTGAAGGAAGTTTTCAAGTGTAGGGAGAGAAGAATGATGCAATAAGATGAATCATGGACAAGAGATCAATCTTGGGGATGTCACCTGGACCCCCCCAAGAAATATCCAAGAAGTACAAGCGTCAAAGCTTGGGGATGCCCAAGGCATCCCCTCTTCGTCAACAAAAAAGCACCATGTCATTTTTCAACATGCTATATTTTTATTCCTTTATGTGATATGTGCTATCCTAGGAGCGTTTTTACTTTTTGCTGTGTGTTTACTTTCAATAAAGTTGGATCCCATCATTCATGTTTACTTCGGAGTGAGACAAGCTCCACCGCTTTGCATATTTACTTTGGAGTGAGACACGCTCCGCTGTTTTGCATGTTTATTTTGGAGTGAGACACGCTCCACTGTTATGCATTTTGCGTTGGAGAGAGACACACTCCACTTTTACATTTATTTGAGTTTCAATAGCTCTCTGGACATTTACTTGTTTTTCATATATGATAGTTGTTTGGTTTCATTTGGTTGGTGTTGGAAGCATGAAAAATGTTTTATGTGTATGTGATGCAAATGGAAGCATTTTTAGACTGTGGCATAGTAATTTTTGCATATCTTGCTAGATGTTATTCTCATGATGAGCTTGCTAATTATGTTTTCATTATGATTAGTCTCAAATACTGAGAGTGTTTAGTGTGCCATTGAAGGTTTCATGCATTGTTTTTGGCATACAATAGAAACACATAATATTGTGGTATATATTCTCCTGCGAATGTTTTTATTTGGGTCGACTTGGCACATGTTTTGCAACATGTTATGACTACATTCAAGTCAATTATTGCCTCTATGATCATTTAGTTTGCAACTTGGGTATCACTTTATTCTTTGATTAATATATTTTGTCGTTGTGCATGATTATGGCCATTATGCTCTCTTAGTTGGTCACACCCGGTCTTTTTGTAGCCTCCATTTGTGTGAGTATTTTATTCATGCATACAACCACCAACAACCAAATATGATAAAGTGTCCACCATATCTACCTATATGTGGTATTTCATTGCCATTCCATAGTAGTTTGCTCATGTGCTACCTTTAAATTTTAAAGTATTATATTTTTGTTGTTCATGGGAAAGTAGTCAAAAATGACTATTGTGCCTAGCGTGTGTTCCTTGTGTAACTGTAGATCTTTTAAGTTGCTTGTTGTGTGATAACCATTGAAATACTGGAGACACCTCAGCGTGCTTTGCCGCTGAATATCATGTGGGTTGCTATGCATGTTCATCTTGTCTGAAATGAAGGAGATTATCCATGCAAAATAGTTTGAGTATACATTTTTGTTAGAGAAGAACATTGGGACGCTAACCGAAGCCATGTATCATGGTGGAAGTTTCAGTTGGAAAAATTCTCATTCTCTTATGAGAAATCTTCTAGCAATAAAAAATAAGAGGAGTCCATTTATTTGTTGCTCGTGTCGTCCCGGTATGGATGTCCCAAGTTGAAGATGCTTTAAAAATGAGAAATCAAAAGCAATGAATCTCCTAGGACCTTTATACAGGAGGCACGGTGTACCCCTTTGTGATACTTGGTTAAAACAACTTGTATGTGATGAGAGCTAATGGTAATCCGAGGTGAGTAGGACGAGGTGTGAGCACTAGTAGCAATTATGCATGAGGCTTGCGATTTAGAAGTAGCACTTTTGCACAACCCATATGCTTTGTACTTACCGTTGACATCATCCACCTCTCAAAAGTGCATTTTATACTCTTGTTGTTTCAATAAAAAGCTCTAGCACATGTGTTGGGGGGATGACCCCCGGTATGCCAAAGGCATGCCAAACCGGATGGTTTGAGCCATCAAGATACCGGTTTAATGTTTATACCGGAGCACAAAGATAATAGTTTGGGTAAGTAAAGCCAGGCCGGTATTCCCAAGAGGGGTATACCGGAACCGGATGAAGAAGACACCGGGCTACCGGTAAGAAGAGCATGTCGGCAAGACTGGTCAAAGATTCTCTTCAGAGCTAGAGGATAAGGATGAGCTAAGCAACGTGCCTTTAAACGAAGCCCTGGCGCCAAAGAGAGGGATGACGCTGAAAGAAGCCGGAGGACGTCAGCCTCCCTGATTAAAGAAGACCCCGGCGTCATCCATGATTAAAGTAGCTTTGTAAAGTAGTTTGTCCAGTCAAAGATGCCATTAGGGTTTCTTGCCCTGTAAGCCACCCTCTCCCCTATATAAGGAGAGGGGGCATAGCCCTTATGGAAACGATTGCTCAGACGATTAGACGAGGTGAGAAGATAGAGGAATTAAGGAACCTTGTAACCAGAAATCTGTACCACGTTGAGATCAATGAAGATCGTGATCTAGAGCAGAGTTCTTCCTTGTGTGTTTCTTCTTGTATCACTGCCTTTGGCTGAGTTCTTGAGGAAAGCATCTGGAAGTCCATCCCATCTAATCACAAACCCTCCCCCGAATCCTCTTGCGTCCATTCGGCCCCAAGTTAAGCCATCCCATGGCATCTGCTCGTTCGCCACGACGACAGTTGGCGCCCACCGTGGGGCATGAAGTGGCGCTTGCTGGAGTTCACATTCGGGCGGGCATCCTCGACGTTGCCGGCCAGCGCACGGTGTCCGCGCTGGTGCAGCGCTTCTATGACAGGGACTTCATCAACAACAACGCCCCCAAGAACGGCCGCATCATCGAGTTCGGCAGCCACCGCATCTACTTCGGCACCGTTCCTGTGCGCCAGCGCCCCTCGCCGGTGCTGGTGGCGCCGGATCCGCCAAGGTGGCTACATGCTGGCCGCGCACCCGGCAGCGTGGAGGTGATGATGGCAGGCGTGGTCGGCGCCGGCAAAGAAGCTGTGGAAGAAGGTGCTGGGCGTGCGGTTTCAACCCGTGCGGCCAAGCCACCGCTCGAGCGCGACGCAGGAGCTGCGGGAGCATCGTCCGCGCTACCGGAGACACCACTCCAGGCAGCGATGAGCGTCCTCGCCACGCCCATCGCACAGAACATCGACCCGGCAGCGGCTCAGGCGGAGCTGGAGGCGCAGCGCTAGAAGGTGCTCGAGAGCGGCAAGGACGTCGTCAGGGCGCAGCGCGAGCTGAACCTAACCATACGTGAGTATAACGCTGCCCATGGATTTGCTTCTGTTAGCGCTCATGCTGCTAGGATACCGGAGAACCGGCTTAAGGCTCGCAATCTAGATCAGGATCTGCGTAAGGAAATTCATGCCGGCAAAAGCACCTCTGCATCTGTGAGCATTGTAGAGAAGCCTAAGTACAGTAGCCCGGATAAAACTATAAAAGCTGCTAAAGCTGCAGTACAGCTGTGTGAATCGCTTTCCGGGGACGCTCTGGCAAAACAACAAGAGCGTGTCCGGGAGCTACTTGAAACTATCGAGCAGCAGAACGCTGAGCAGCTTGATAAGCTGAACAAGGCTATGGCTTCAAAATCCGTGCGTTCAACAAGGAATGCCGGTAGCAAGTCCCATGGGCAGGCCTCGTCCCCCCATCCGGACAGAAGAAGAGAAAAAGAGATGAATGCGCAGCAGATGACTGTGTATGATCCGGTCCTTGCCGGAAAACAACAAGCCGGGCAACACGATGCCGGTAGAAAAAGCCAAGGGGCAAACAGAGGCTACGCCAAAGAAGGCTATGCCGGAAACAATCATGCCGGTAGACACGAAACCGGGCAAAATTATCAAGCTGCAAGGGCAGCGTATGATGAGGAGGAAATGCTTCCCCCGAGGTACCGGCAGGCAAGGGCCGCGGTACCGGATTGTTATGATGAGGCTGATTCCACAAGACCAGCAGCATACCGGAACCCACTGGGAGAACGCTTGGGAGAAAGATACCTGCCAGAACGGGATGCGAGGCACCATCTGGACAGAGTATATTTGTCGGAAATGATCGAGGCAGAAGGTCCTCCGGGCCCAAAGTGTTTTGGTCCAAGGATCATGAAAGAGGGGCCACCGGTTCGCAACTTCCAGTTGCCCCGTGACACAAAAACATACGATGGCACCACTAAGCCGGAAGACTGGCTCGCGGATTACGTGACCGCGGTATACGTCGCTGGCGGCGGAGGAACCGTAGCTGGAGGAGGAAACCGGCATTGGGATGTGAGAATTATACCATCTTTCTTTGTGGGACCGGCAAGAATCTGGCTAAACAACTTGCCGACAGGAAGCATAAACGGTTGGTTGGACTTTGAGGAAGCTTTTGTGAGTAACTTCAGCAGCACCTACCGAAGGCCAAACAAGCCGCAGCAGCTTGCTCTGTGCATACAGCGCCCGAATGAAACAGACTAGGACTACCTGGCCCGGTGGAACACCACAAGGAACTCCTGTGAAGGGGTGATAGAGGCGCAAGCCATTGCTTGGTTTAGCAGTGGGTGCAGAAGAGGTTCGCCGTTGTGGCAAAAGCTGCAGCGGAACATGCCGACAACGCTGGCGGAAATGATACGCGTGGCGGATAACTATGCGTTGGGAGACCCAATGCAGCCGGCAGTGCAACCTGAACCGGAGCAATCAAACCCGCCACAGCAGCGCCAAGAGCAACACCGGGATAACCGGAACAACAAAAGAAGGGAAGATTTCCCGGATCGAAGGTACGGTCCGCATCAAGTTGCTGCTGTACAAGAAAACTCTGAGGCCAGCGGTAGTCAGAGGCAAAGAACCGGATCGCAGCCATGGGCGGGTCCAAAGAAACAGTGGGTCGAAAAGAAACCCTGGGGCCAGAAAAAGAACTGGCAAGAACCCACGAAGTACACCATGGAAGCTGCCATGGATCAACCTTGCCGGTGGCACACACCGAATCCGGCTCACCCGTCAAATCATCTGACGAAGGATTGTACCTGGACCAAATACCTGATGCTCAAGGGAGCAGTGAAAGATGCACAGGCACAAGGGTGCTCCACCGTGCAACCACCACCAAAAGATATGCTACGACAGCATCAGCTACCACCACCACCACCGCTTACCGGAGCAAATGCTTTACCGGTACAGCCTCAGCCAAACCGGCAGCAGTACCAGCAAGTTAACCAGGTGGGAGAGGGCAATGGCCAACCGCCTCCACCGGCACCTTTGGGCCGGAACGTTTACCATGACCCAAATATGTGCTGCGTTGTGTTCGTCACTGAGCCAACCGACAGACAGAGCCTGCATCGCCATTCTATGGAAGTAAACGCTGTGATGCCGGCAGTGCCAAAATACATGCTGTGGTCAGATCAAGAGATTTCTTGGTCATTCAAGGATCACCCCAAGATAATGCCTAACTGATACGCGTACAGCACGCGTCCGTTGGGAACCCCAAGAGGAAGGTGTGATGCGTACAGCGGCAAGTTTTCCCTCAGTATGAAACCAAGGTTTATGGAACCAGTAGGAGCCAAGAAGCACGTTGAAGGTTGATGGCGGCGGGATGTAGTGCGGCGCAACACCAGAGATTCCGGCGCCAACGTGGAACCTGCACAACACAACCAAAGTACTTTGCCCCAACGAAACAGCGAGGTTGTCAATCTCACCGGCTTCTGTAACAAAGGATTAGATGTATAGTGTGGATGATGATTGTTTGCAGAGAACAATGAGAACAGTATTGCAGTAGATTGTATTTCAGCATAGAGAATTGGACCGGGGTCCACGATTCACTAGAGGTGTCTCTCCCATAAGATAAACAGCATGTTGGGTGAACAAATTACAGTTGGGAAATTGACAAATAAAGAGGGCATGACCATGCACATACATATTATGATGAGTATAGTGAGATTTAATTGGTATTACGACAAAGTACATAGACCGCTATCCAGCATGCATCTATGCCTAAAAAGTCCACCTTCAGGTTATCATCCGAACCCCCTCCAGTATTAAGTTGCTAACAACAGACAATTGCATTAAGTATTGCGCGTAATGTAATCAGTAACTACATCCTTGAACATAGCACCAATGTTTTATCCCTAGTGGCAACAACACATCCATAATCTTAGAGATTTCTGTCACTTCCCCAGATTCACGGAGACATGAACCCACTATCGAGCATAAATACTCCCTCTTGGAGTTACAAGCATCTACTTGGCCAGAGCATCTACTAGTAACGGAGAGCATGCAAGATCATAAACAACACATAGACATAACTTTGATAATCAACATAACAAGTATTCTCTATTCATCGGATCCCAACAAACGCAACATATAGAATTACAGATAGATGATCTTGATCATGTTAGGCAGCTCACAAGATCCGACAATTAAGCACAATGGGGAGAAGACAACCATCTAGCTACTGCTATGGACCCATAGTCCAGGGGTAGACTACTCACACATCACTCCGGAGGCGACCATGGCGGCGTAGAGTCCTCCGGGAGATGATTCCCCTCTCCGGCAGGGTGCCGGAGGCGATCTCCTGAATCCCCCGAGATGGGATTGGCAGCGGCGGCGTCTCAGTAAGGTTTTCCATATCGTGGCTCTCGGTACTTGGGGTTTCGCGATGGAGGCTCTAAGTAGGCGGAAGGGCAGGTCAGGGGGCCACACGAGGGCCCCACACTACAGGTCGGCGCGGCCAAGGGGCAGGCCGCGCCGCCCTAGGGTTTGGGCGCCTCGTGGCCCCACTTCGTCTCCTCTCCGGTCTTCTGGAAGCTTCGTGGCAAAATAGGACCCTGGGCGTTGATTTCGTCCAATTCCGAGAATATTTCGTTACTAGGATTTCTGAAACCAAAAACAGCAGAAAACTGACAAGCGGCACTTCGGCATCTTGTTAATAGGTTAGTTCCAGAAAATACACGAATATGACATAAAGTGTGCATAAAACATGTAGATAACATCAATAATGTGGCATGGAACACAAGAAATTATCGATACGTCGGAGACGTATCAGCATCCCCAAGCTTAGTTACGCTCGTCCCGAGCGGGTAAAACGATAACAAAGATAATTTCTGGAGTGACATGCCATCATAACCTTGATCATACTATTTGTAAAGCATATGTAGTCAATGCAGCGATCAAAACAATGTATATGACATGAGTAAACAAGTGAATCATAAAGCAAAGACTTTTCATGAATAGTACTTCAAGACAAGCATCAATAAGTCTTGCATAAGAGTTAACTCATAAAGCAATAATTCATAGTAAAAGCATTGAAGCAACACAAAGGAAGATTAAGTTTCAGCGGTTGCTTTCAACTTGTAACATGTATATCTCATGGATATTGTCAACATAGAGTAATATAATAAGTGCAATATGCAAGTATGTAGGAATCAATGCACAGTTCACACAAGTGTTTGCTTCTTGAGGTGGAGAGAAATAGGTGAACTGACTCAACAATGAAAGTAAAAGAATGGTCCTCCATAGAGGAAAAGCATCGATTGCTATATTTGTGCTAGAGCTTTGATTTTGAAAACATGAAACAATTTTGTCAACGGTAGTAATAAAGCATATGTATCATGTAAATTATATCTTACAAGTTGCAAGCCTCATGCATAGTATACTAATAGTGCCCGCACCTTGTCCTAATTAGCTTGGACTACCGGATCATCGCAATGCACATGTTTTAACCAAGTGTCACAAAGGGGTACCTCTATGCCGCCTGTACAAAGGTCTAAGGAGAAAGCTCGCATTGGATTTCTCGCTATTGATTATTCTCAATTTAGACATCCATACCGGGACAACATAGACAACAGATAATGGACTCCTCTTTTATGCATAAGCATGTAACAACAAATAATAATTTTCTCATATGAGATTGAGGATATTGTCCAAAACTGAAACTTCCACCATGGATCATGGCTTTAGTTAGCGGCCCAATGTTCTTCTCTAACAATATGCATGCTTAACCATAAGGTGGTAGATCTCTCTTACTTCAGACAAGACAAACATGCATAGCAACTCACATGATATTCAACAAAGAGTAGTTGATGGCGTCCCCAGTGAACATGGTTATCGCACAACAAGCAACTTAATAAGAGATAAAGTGCATAAGTACATATTCAATACCACAATAGTTTTTAAGCTATTTGTCCCATGAGCTATATATTGCAAAGGTGAATGATGGAATTTTAAAGGTAGCACTCAAGCAATTTACTTTGGAATGGCGGAGAAATACCATGTAGTAGGTAGGTATGGTGGACACAAATGGCATAGTGGTTGGCTCAAGGATTTTGGATGCATGAGAAGTATTCACTCTCGATACAAGGTTTAGGCTAGCAAGGCTATTTGAAACAAACACAAGGATGAACCGGTGCAGAAAAACTCACATAAAAGACATATTGAAAACATTATAAGACTCTACACCGTCTTCCTTGTTGTTCAAACTCAATACTAGAAATTATCTAGACCTTAGAGAGACCAAATATGCAAACCAAATTTTAGCATGCTCTATGTATTTCTTCATTAATGGGTGCAAAGTATATGATGCAAGAGCTTAAACATGAGCACAACAATTGCCAAGTATCACATTACCCAAGACATTTTAGCAATTTACTACATGTATCATTTTCCAATTCCAACCATATAACAATTTAACGAAGAAGAAACTTCGCCATGAATACTATGAGTAGAGCCTAAGGACATACTTGTCCATATGCTACAGCGGAGCGTGTCTCTCTCCCATACGAGTGAATGCTAGGATCCATTTTATTCAAACAAAACAAAAAACAAAAACAAACCAGACGCTCCAAGAAAAGCACATAAGATGTGATGGAATAAAAATATAGTTTCGGGGAGGAACTCGATAATGTTGTCGATGAAGAAGGGGATGCCTTGGGCATCCCCAAGCTTAGACGCTTTAGTCTTCTTAGAATATGCAGGGGTGAACCATCGGGGCATCCCCAAGCTTAGAGCTTTCACTCTCCTTGATCATGTCGCATCATACTCCTCTCTTGATCCTTGAAAACTTCCTCCACACCAAACTTAGAACAACTCATTAGAGGGTTAGTGGACAATAAAAATTAACATGTTCAGAGGTGACATAATCATTCTTAACACTTCTGGACATTGCATAAAGCTACTGGACATTAATGGATCAAAAAAATTCATCCATCATAGCAAAAGAGGCAATGCGAAATAAAAGGCAGAATCTGTCAAAACAGAACAGTTCGTATTGACGAATTTTATCGAGGCACCAGACTTGCTCAAATGAAAATGCTCAAATTGAATGAAAGTTGCGTACATATCTGAGAATCACTCACGTAAATTGGTATAAATTTCTGAGTTACCTACAAAGAAAACAGCCCAGATTCGTGACAGCAAAGAAATCTGTTTCTGCGCAGTAATCCAAATCTAGTATGAACTTTACTATCAACGACTTTACTTGGCACAACAAAACACTAAACTAAGATAAGGAGAGGTTGCTACAGTAGTAAACAACTTCCAAGACACAAAATAAAAACAAAGTACTGTAGTAAAAACCATGGGTTGTCTCCCATAAGCGCTTTTCTTTAACGCCTTTCAGCTAGGCGCGAAAGTGTGTATCAAGTATTATCAAGAGACGAAGTGTCAACATCATAATTTGTTCTAATAATAGAATCAAAAGGTAACTCCATTCTCTTTCTAGGGAAGTGTTCCATACCTTTCTTGAGAGGAAACTGATATTTTATATTACCTTCCTTCATATCAATGATAGCACCAACAGTTCGAAGAAAAGGTCTTCCCAATATAATGGGACAAGATGCATTGCATTCAATATCCAATACAACAAAATCAACGGGGACAAGGTTATTGTTAACTGGTAATGCGAACATTATCAACTTTCCCCAAAGGTTTCTTTGTAGAATGATCAGCAAGATTAACATCCAAATAACAATTTTTCAGCGGTGGCAAGTCAAGCATATTATAAATTTTCTTAGGCATAACGGAAATACTTGCACCAAGATCACATAAGGCATTACAATCAAAATCTTTAACCTTCATCTTAATGATGGGCTCCCAACCATCCTCTAGCTTTCTAGGAATAGAGGCTTCGCGCTCTAGTTTCTCTTCTCTAGCTTTTATGAGAGCATTTCTAATATGTTGTGTGAAAGCCAAATTTATAGCACTAGCATTAGGACTTTTAGCAAGTTTTTGCAAGAACTTTATAACTTCAGAGATGTGTCAATCATCAAAATTCAAACCATTATAATATAAAGCAATGGGATCATCATCCCCAATGTTGTAAAAAATTTCAGCAGTTTTATCACAGGCAGTTTCAGCAGTTTTAGCAATTTCAGGCAGTTTCTCGCGCTTTGCATTAGAAGTGGAAACATTGCTAACACCAATTCTTTTATTATTAACAGTAGGAGGTGTAGCAACATGTGTAGCATTAGCATTACTAGTCGTGGTAATAGTCCAAACTTTAGCTACATTCTTCTCTTTAGCTAGTTTTTCATTTTCTTCTCTATCCCACCTAGCACGCAATTCAGCCATTAATCTTATATTCTCATTAATTCTAACTTGGATGGCATTTGCTGTAGTAACAATTTTATTATGATGATTCTCATTAGGCATAGCTTTCGATTTCAAAAGATCAACATCAACAGCAAGACTATCGACTTTAGAAGCAAGTATATCAATTTTCCCAAGCTTTTCTTCAACAGATTTGTTAAAAGCAGTTTGTGTACTAATAAATTCTTTAAGCATGGCTTCAAGTCCAGGGGTGAATTCCTATTATTGTTGTAAGAATTCCCATAAGAATTACCATAGCCGTTGCCATTATTATAAGGATATGGCCTATAGTTGTTACTAGAATTGTTCCGGTAAGCATTGTTGTTGAAATTATTATTTTTAATGAAGTTTACATCAACATGTTCTTCTTGTGCAACCAATGAAGCTAACGGAACATTATTAGGATCAACATTAGTCCTATCATTCACAAGCATAGACGTAATAGCATCAATCTTATCACTCAAGGAAGAGGTTTCTTCGACAGAATTTACCTTCTTACCTTGTGGAGCTCTTTCCGTGTGCCATTCCGAGTAGTTGATCATCATATTATCAAGAAGCTTTGTTGCTTCACCAAGAGTGATGGACATAAAGGTACCTCCAGCAGCTGAATCCAATAAATTCCGCGAAGAAAAATTTAGTCCTGCATAGAAGGTTTGGATGATCATCCAAGTAGTCGGTCCATGGGTTGGGCAATTTTTAACCAGAGATTTCATTCTTTCCCATGCTTGTGCAACATGTTCGAGTATCTAATTGTTTAAAATTCATTATGCTACTCCTCAAAGATATAATTTTAGCAGGGGATAATATCTACCAATAAAAGCATCCTTGCATTTAGTCCATAAATCAATACTATTCTTAGGCAGAGATAGCAACCAATCTTTAGCTCTTCCTCTTAATGAGAAAGGGAACAATTTTAATTTTATAATGTCACCATCTACATCTTTATATTTTTGCATTTCACACAATTCAACAAAATTATTAAGATGGGCAGCAGCATCATCAGAACTAACACCAGAAAATTGCTCTCGCATAACAAGATTTAGTAAAGCAGGTTTAATTTCAAAGAATTCTGCTGTAGTAGCAGGTGGAGCAATAGGTGTGCATAGGAAATCATTATTATTTGTGGTTGTGAAGTCACACAACTTAGTATTTTCAAGGGTGGCCATTTTAGCAGTAGTAAATAAAGCAAACTAGATAAAGTAAATGCAAGTAACTAATTTTTTTGTGTTTTTGATATAGCAAACAAGATAGCAAATAAAGTAAAACTAGCAAATAATTTTTTTGTATTTTGATTTAGTGCAGCAAACAAAGTAGTAAATAAAACTAAGCAAGACAAAAACAAAGTAAAGAGATTGGGAAGTGGAGACTCCCCTTGCGGCGTGTCTTGATCTCCCCGGCAACGGCGCCGGAAAAAGAGCTTGATACGCGTACGGCACGCGTCCGTTGGGAACCCCAAGAGGAAGGTGTGATGCGTACAGCAGCAAGTTTTCCCTCAGTATGAAACCAAGGTTTATCGAACCAGCAGGAGCCAAGAAGCACGTTGAAGGTTGATGGCGGCGGGATGTAGTGCGGCGCAACACCAGAGATTCCGGCGCCAATGTGGAACCTGCACAACACAACCAAAGTACTTTGCCCCAATGAAACAGCGAGGTTGTCAATCTCACCGGCTTGCTGTAACAAAGGATTAGATGTATAGTGTGGATGATGATTGTTTGCAGAGAACAGTAGAACATTATTGCAGTAGATTGTATTTCAGTATAGAGAATTGGACCGGGGTCCACAGTTCACTAGAGGTGTCTCTCCCATAAGATAAACAGCATGTTGGGTGAACAAATTACGGTTGGGCAATTGACAAATAAAGAGGGCATGACCATGCACATACATATTATGATGAGTATAGTGAGATTTAATTGGGCATTACGACAAAGTACATAGACCGCTATCCAGCATGCATCTATGCCTAAAAAGTCCACCTTCAGGTTATCATCCGAACCCCCTCCAGTATTAAGTTGCTAACAACAGATAATTGCATTAAGTATTGCGCGTAATGTAATCAGTAACTACATCCTTGAACATAGCACCAATGTTTTATCCCTAGTGGCAACATCACATCCATAATCTTAGAGATTTCTGTCACTTCCCCTGATTCACGGAGACATGAACCCACTATCGAGCATAAATACTCCCTCTTGGAGTTACAAGCATCTACTTGGCCAGAGCATCTACTAGTAACGGAGAGCATGCAAGATCATAAACAACACATAGACATAACTTTGATAATCAACATAACAAGTATTCTCTATTCATCGGATCCCAACAAACGCAACATATAGAATTACGGATAGATGATCTTGATCATGTTAGGCAGCTCACAAGATCCGACAATTAAGCACAATGGGGAGAAGACAACCATCTAGCTACTGCTATGGACCCATAGTCCAGGGGTAGACTACTCACACATCACTCCGGAGGCGACCATGGCGGCGTAGAATCCTCCGGGAGATGATTCCCCTCTCCGGCAGGGTGCCGGAGGCGATCTCCTGAATCCCCCGAGATGGGATTGGCGGCGGCGGCTTCTCAGTAAGGTTTTCCGTATCGTGGCTCTCGGTACTGGGGGTTTCGCGACGGAGGCTCTAAGTAGGCGGAAGGGCAGGTCAGGGGGCCACACGAGGGCCCCACACTACAGGTCGGCGCGGCCAAGGG
>NC_061509.1:1639666-1711439 GCF_022539505.1 Lolium rigidum | reverse complement strand
TCCAAGATTGGTCTTGGATGTGTGCTGATGCAAGAAGGCAAAGTGATATCCTATTTATCAAGACAGCTGAAGCAGCATGAACCGAACTATCCAACCCATGACTTAGAGCTAGCAGCGGTGGTGTTAGCACTGAAAGTATGGCGTCATTACCTCATGGGTAATCGATGCGAGGTTTACTCGGATCACAAGAGCCTGAAGTATATCTTCACGCGTAAGGAGCTGAATATGAGGCAGCGCAGATGGATAGAGTTAATCAAGGATTACGACATGGAAATCCACTATCACCCCGGCAAGGCCAATGTGGTAGCGGATGCTCTGAGTAGACTGTCGTGTCAGTTGAACTCCATGATAGCAATTGAGCAACCCAGCCTGTTTGAAGAGTTTGAACAGTTTAGACTGGAATTGGTTAGCGAAGGATACCTCGCCAGCATTGAACTCCAACCCACCCTGATTAGTCATATCAAAGAAGCTCAGAAAGGAAATGCTAGCATTGACGGAATCAAGAACCAAATAGCCGTCGGAAAAGCACCGGGATTCACCATAGATGAAGAAGGAGTGCTATGGTATAACAAGCGCCTTTGCGTGCCGTCAGACTCAGAATTGAAGCAAGTTATTCTGAAAGAAGCCCACGACACCCTGTACTCCATTCACCCCGAAGGAACCAAGATGTACCAGGATTTGAAGGAACAATTCTGGTGGCATGGAATGAAGAGAGAAATTGGAAGCTACATCGCCAAGTGTGACATGCGTCCAAAGAGTCAAGGCAGAACACCAACGCCCCGCAGGACTATTGCAACCACTACAGATTCCCGAATGGAAGTGGGATTCCGTAGGAATGGACTTCATCACCGGACTGCCCAAATCTAGTAAAGGAAATGATTCCATCTGGGTAGTGGTCGACAGACTGACCAAAGTCGCCCACTTCATCCCCGTCAAGACCACCTACCAAGGACCGAGACTCGCAGAGTTATATATCTCAAGGATAGTCAGCCTGCACGGAACCCCGAAGTCGATAGTATCCGACAGAGGATCCCAATTCACCTCCAGATTCTGGCAGAAAGTACATGAAGGACTCGGAACTCGTCCGAATTTCCACACCGCCTATCACCGCAGACAGATGGACAGACTGAAAGAGTCAACCAGATACTTGAAGATATGTTGAGAGCATGTGTGCTAGAGTATGGATCTAAGTGGGAAGACTGCTTGCCGTACGCAGAATTCTCGTACAACAACAACTATCAAGCCAGCTTGCAGATGGCCCCCTTCGAAGCACTGTACGGAAGGAAGTGCCGTACCCCTCTGAATTGGTCGGAAGTAGGAGAGAGTCAAATCTTTGGACCAGATATTCTCCGAGAAGCCGAAGAGAAGGTTCACAAGATCTGCGAGTACCTCAAGACAGCCCAATCAAGACAGAAGAGCTACGCCGACAAAAGACGCCGAGAGATGACCTTCGAGATCGGAGATTTCGTGTATCTCAAGGTGTCTCCTCTTAAAGGAATGCAGAGATTCCAGCTTAGAGGAAAGCTCGCACCCCGATATGTCGGACCTTTCAAGGTCCTGAGCCGCCGAGGAGAAGTATCTTATCAGCTGGAGTTACCGGAAGAAATGTCAGCGGTGCACAATGTGTTTCACATCTCGCTACTCCGGAAGTGTTTATAAGTGCCTGAGAAGACCGAGGTTTTCAAGAACATCGACCATCGAGCTGTGGATATCAACTCAGATCTGACATACCGCGAAGTACCTATTCGCATCCTCGGAAGAAGCTTTCGAACCACCCGTACCCGAAGTATCAAGTTTCTGAAGATCCAATGGAGTAACCACACCGAAGAAGAAGCCACTTGGGAGAGAGAAGACTTCATGAGGACTGAGTACCCAGATCTCTTTAGTACCTAGTTTTTGCCGATCTCGGGACGAGATCTTTTGTAAGGGGGAAGGGTTTGTAACATCCCAAGTTTCAACAATAATAAACAAGAAAGATAATTTCCCCAAACCCAAATTTTTCAATTAACAAAAACTTTTTATATGCATATAATGCCACATATAGTTTCTTGCATTTGAGTGATTTCTTTTGTGCAATTGCCATGATGAGTGTTAGTATGAATAACGATTGCTATTGGAACCCTAACCAAGATCATCAAACCCTAATTTGAGGGAAATTAAAGAAAATGGGAAAAACCCATTTTTCACTTACATACACAATATGCAAAATTGCATATCCTCAACCTAGGCCACAATTGCTTGCTCCCTTACTTGTAGAATACTTCAATATGATAAACTAACACAATTGCACCTTTGGATCAAGATTCAAACACAAGGAAATCAAAAATCTTACATACATATGATAATGGTCACTTGTCACAAAAATATTTTCTTCACTACTTTACCCCTCTGGTTTTCTCAATTCTTGAACTAAACTTGGTCAACCAAAGCCATGTCATCCAAGACCATGTCAAGGTGAGTAACTTTGATGTTGACCACCATGGCTAGAGTTGACTAGGTTGACCAGAATAAAAGTGACAAGTGGGGATGCTGAAATAAAGTGAAGATCATGTCACTTTTGACATTTTGCAAAACAACTCCAAATTGAGTGCCACCACCACCAATACTTCACTTTAATTATATAAATGAGATTCACCAAAAAGAATTTCAAAATTCAAACAAAAAGTTCATACGGCCATTGTGTCGAACAGTGTGAGTGCATGATTTCGGAATTGAGTTACACTCTTTTATCCTCTGGTTTCTTCACTAAACCCCTTTAACCTTTGATCATTGCACTCTCCTACAACCCCTGCATCATCCCAGTACTTGCCTTGATCGATTAAAGTGAGAGGAGGAAGAAAAGAAACCCTAGACTAAGCCTACCGTGGCCATGCCGGCCACCTTTGGCATCTCCACCTCTGGCCACCATTTCAACCCATCCCCTTGTCCTGGAGCATCTACACAGCTCAAGGACGACGATGGTACAAGCCCCTGCAACGCCAACGCTCGGCACTGGCCAGAATGCCCGCGTCCAAAACCATGCCAGAGCATGCTAGCCAACGCGGTGAGCGCGCACTGGCCGCGCCAGTACGTCGCCCACTCGAGCGCGACCGTCCTCCTCCTGCATCCCTACCACGGCGTTGAGCAGCTACTCCCCGCCCTCTACACGCTAGACAAGCACCCAGGCCTACCCCTGCTCCGTCGCCGTCGTCCTCGTCGACTTTCGGCCGCACGCCCCGTGACACACTTTGCAAACGCTCGAGCTCTCCCATCGCCCTTTTCTCTGTCTCGATGCACGTTGAGCATCGCCAGGACACCGCCTATCTCTAGCCATCCTTCACTTGCCCCTTGGAGCGCCAGAAGCGCCGCGCCATGGCCGCTCCTCCACAGCACCTCACGGCCACCCTCGCCCGCTATAAATAGAGCACCTCCGTGCTCAACTTCTTCACACACTTTGCTCCCCTCCCTTCACTGATCACTCTCCCCACCTCAATTGAGCACCACCTCGCCGGAGCAGCAGCAATTGGGAGCTGAGGTCCGCCGGAGCCCGTGGAAGCCCTGCTTCGATTGGAGCCTCCCCGAGCGCCGCCGCTGCACCCAGGGCTTCCTCATCGACTACACCTTCTCCGCGCACCTTGCCAGACACCTGCAACGGCCTGGTACGCCCTCCGACCCCCTCGGCTCGCCGCCAGGGAGCTCGCCGCTCGTCGGAGACGACGACGTTCACACGCCGTCGGATCTCATTCTAATCCAACGGTTTCTATTTCGCGTACCGCTTCGGCGTTTAAAGAGCCGCTGATAGGTGGCCCCCACCTCGTCAGGGCAGCCCACCCGCACCGGTTGCTTGTTGGGCTGCGAAGTGAATTTTTAAACCATTTCGGCCCGTTTAGCTTTCCCGCCTAGCCCAGCAATTCAAATTGGATTTAATCTTTATTCAAATTTGCCCTGCTGATGGTTTAGTAAAAATTGAGTAGTTTGAAATCTGCCAAACCAAATTTAGCAAACTTTATACCGTTGGAAAGCCCATGAATTTATCTATCCAATGCCACTGGCCCCACCTCCAAATTCATTGTAGATTTAATTTGATAAAAAAGACAAAACAGGGACTTTTGAACATTCAAACTTTATTTAAAATTTAACCAGAATAGATTTTGAATTGATTCCAATTCTAATAAATCACAAATGATGTCCTCTAATTTATTATGCAATAACATAGACATGTTGTTTGTATGATCATGGACTAGATCAAATAAAATGGCTATGTAGTCAATTCTAGAGCAATTGAAATTGAAATTCAAACTCAACACTAATATGAGAGCTACCTCTCATTTAAATTTTGATCCTAAGTACTAATAACCAGGGGGATTGACTTAGTCTAATGAACCCTTGAGAATTATTACTTAGAGATTTTAATTCATTAAATGTTAAGTATTAAAACTTTGTGAAGTGTAGCACTTCAATTAAATTGTACTCACATACAATAGATATGAAATGTTGACTTTGGGTCAACCTATATTTCATACCTTATTATTATATGAAGAGATTAAATCTTAATAAGAGGTAATGAGAAGAAATAAATTCCTCTAAGGATCTACATACCAAATTAAAGAAATAGGAATAATGAGAGGAAATTATTTTTCTTTCAAATTAAGACTAATCAAATAATCCACCATGTCATGTTTGATTGATGATAGGACTAGTGTGTGAACTCTTTTGAGTGTTTCTAGTTTAGTATGTGAGCTTGGATTAGTATTTATACCTCGTATTCGTATATAGACGCTAGTAACGAGGAATACCAAGAGGAGGAGGGCTACTCTCAGGAAGAAGAAGAGAACTTCGATAACTACCCAGCTCAAGGCAAGCTAACCCTTGCTAAACACAAGTGCTTAGCTCTACAAGAGCAAAGGCACCATCACACTTTACTTTTATGTATTACCTATCCCATGTTTTTTACTTACATTTACTTTTTCTTATTTAATTCAAAGTACTTTTTGATTTATGATTCACTTGGTCTAGAGTAGAACAATACTTGAAGTTAGACTAGCACAACTCAAAGCTAGATAGCACCCCTCATTTAGTTGCTAGTGCTAATCAATTAAAATTGACTACTCTAGATGGGAACTTGGTGAAGTGAAATAACTTTGAAAGAAAGTAAAGTGGAGGTGGATTTGAACAAGAGAAGATGGTGATTTTTGATAAAATTGATAATTGGGTTGGAATGCGATACCCTTCCAATTATACAAGTACCCCCACAATACCTGATTATGGGTAGGGCTTAACTAGAAACTTGTGTATTTTAGTATGGGTTCCCTCTGAACAAACATCATAGGGGTTACGCTGCGGCTGCCTCCGTTAAGTGTGGAATGATGTTGACATGAGGTGAATGTACGGCCCAAGCCCTGTGCAGTTCCCGGGTTAACTGCGGTTTCCACCGGGAGGCCAAGCTCATGGGGAGAGGTGCTCATACTAGCATATATAAGTGAAAGGTTTCGATTGATGATCCGCGTACTGTGTTACGATGATTCGGGGTTATCCTCGACGGATGAAATCAAAAGTTGTGGCACAAGAGTACAACCTCTGCAGAGTGTTAAACCTATTCGAATAGCCGTGTCCACGGTTACGGACGATTGGAAAGGCCATACTATCTCCGTTATCATTAATATGTTTTAATCTTACAAAGGAATAGTGGATTGAAAGGTGATATTGTGGTGAATCAATATGAGTTGTGGGAATGACACTAATGTTCCCACTTGAGTTAGTCTAGCACATGATAAGGCTTTACTAAATGTTTATCAAACTAAAACTTGGCTTTATGCAAATAAACCTAGAGCTTAGCACCCCTTGTTACCCTTAATGAGTAATTATTATAGAGTTAGTTTGCGAGTACTTTAAAAGTACTCATGGCTTTGCCCTGGCTATTCAAATGCCAGACTATGAAGGAGAGCACCAGTATCAGGATGACGGACAACAGGACGTCTACGATAACTAGGATCGTCTTCTAAACGTCAAGCGTTGCCTGTGGAATAGCTAGTCCACTACTACTTCGCTTCCGCTACTATTTATGATGTTGAACAATATATTCGTGTAATATTGGATCATGTGATCTATGGTTGTAAGAAAATATGTGTTGTAATAAATGATGACTCTATGCTACTTACTATTATGTCTCGCAAAAACATTATTCCTGGGATTGCGATGTACGACATAATAGGCATCTGGACTTAAAAATCCGGGTGTTGACACCAAGGCTCAGCATTGGCCATGAGAGCCGCGTCCAAAACCTTGCCAGAGCGTGCCAGTCGACGCGGTGAGCGCGCCCTGGACACGCCGGTATGTCGCGCGCTCAAGCAGCCTACGCCTCCCCTGCAAAGCCTACCGCTGCGTCGAGCACCGCCTCTGCGCCCTCTAGCCACTAGATGTGATCGATCAACTGCGGCCGCCTCGTCACCGTCGTCCTCGCCGGAGAAGTACCGCGGGTACCGCCGCACTCGAATCGACCTCCCGAGCGATCCCATCGTCCCCTGGACGCGCCAGCTATACCTAGAGCATCGCCAGGACGACGCCTACACGATGCCGTCCTTCACTTGCCCCTTGGAGTGCCAGAAGCGCCGCGCCATGGACGCTCCTCCACAGCACACTCGGCCACCTCCCTCCCGCTATAAATAGAGCACCTCAGCCCTCAAGTTCTTCACACCATCTGCTCTCCTCTCCTCACTGATCACTCTCCCCACCTCAATTTGTCACCACCTCGTCGGAGCAGCAGCAATCGAGAGCTCGAAGCCGCCGGAGCCCGCGGAAGCTCTGCTTCGATTGGAGCCTCCCCGAGCGCCGCCGCTGCACCAAGCTCTTCCCCATCTACTTCCACTTCTCCGCGCCCACTGCCAGACACCTGCAACGGCCTGGTAGGCTCTCCGACCCCCTGGTCACGCCGCCAGCGCGTTGGGATCTCGTCGGAGACGACGACGATCACCGACCGCTCGATCTATTTCTAATCCTACGGCCTAACGCGCGCGTACCGCTTCGGCGTTTAAAGAGCCACTGACGGGTGGCCCCCACCTCGTCAGGGCAGCCCACCCGCACCGGTTGCTAGTTGGGCTGCGAAGTGGGTTTTAAATTCATTTCGGCCCATTTAGCTTTCCCGCCTAGCCCATCAATTCAAATTCGGATTTAATCTTTATTCAAATTGTCCTGCTGATGGTTTAGTTAAATTTGAATAGTTTGAAATCTGCCAAACCAAATTTAGCAAACTTTATACCGTTGGAAAGCCCATGAATTTATCTATCCAATGCCGCTGGCCCCACCTCCAATTTCATAGTAGATTTAATTTTATAAAAAAGACAAGATAGGGACTTTTGAACATTCAAACTTTATTTAAAATTTAACCAGAATAGATTTTGAAGTGATTCCAATTCTAATAAATCACAAATGATGTCATCTAATTGATTATACAATAATATAGACATGTTATTTGTATGATCATGGACTAGATCAAATAGAATGGCTATGTAGTCAATTCTAGAGCAATTGAAATTGGAATTCAAACTCAACACTAATATGAGAGCTACCTCTCATTTAAATTTTGATCCTAAGTACTAAAACCAGGGGGAATGACTTAGGCTAATGAACCCTTGGGAATTATTACTTAGAGATTTTAACTCATTTAAATGTTAAGTTTTAAAACTATGTGAAGTGTAGCACTTCAATTAAATTATACTCACATATAATAGATATGAAATGTTGACTTTGGGTCAACCTATATTTCATACCTTATTATTATATGAAGAGATTAAATCTTAATAAGAGGTAATGAGAAGAAATGAATTCCTCTAAGGATCTACATACCAAATTTAAGAAATAGGAATAATGAGAGGAAATTATTTTCTTTCAAATAAAGACTAATCAAATAATCCACCATGCCATGTTTGATTGATGATAGGACTAGTGTGTGAACTATTTTGAGTGTTTCTAGTTTAGTATGTGAGCTTGGTTTAGTATTTATACCTCGTATTCGTATATAGACGCTAGTAACGAGGAATACCAAGAGGAGGAGGCCTACTCTCAGGAAGAAGAAGAGAACTTCGATAACTACTCAGCTCAAGGCAAGCTAACCCTTGCTAAATACAAGTGCTTAGCTCTATAAGAGCAAAGGCACCATCACACTTTACTTTTATGTATTACCTTTCCCATGCTTTTACCTACATTTACTTTTGATTATGTGCTTCAAAGTACTTTTTGATTTATGATTCACTTGGTCTAGAGTAGAACAATACGTGAAGTTAGATTTAGCACAACTCAAAGCTAGATAGCACCGCTCATTTAGTTGCTAGTGCTAATCAATTAAAATTGACTACTCTAGATGGGAACATGGTGAAGTGAAATGACTTTGAAAGAAAGGTGGAGGTGGATTTGAACAAGAGAAGATGGTGATTTTTGATAAAATTGATGATTGGGTTTGAATGCGATACCCTTCCAATTATACAAGTACCCCCACAATACCTGATTATGGGTAGGGCTTAACTAGAAACTTGTGTATTTTAGTATGGGTTCCCTCTAAACAAACATCATAGGTGTTACGCCGAGGCTGCCTCCGTTAAGTGTGGATTGATGTTAAAATGAGGTGAATGTACGGCCCAAGCCCTGTGCAGTTCCCGGGTTAACTGCGGTTTCCACCGGGAGGCCAAGCTCATGGGGAGAGGTGCTCATACTAGCATATATAAGTGGAAGGTTATGGTTGATGATCCGCGTACTGTGTTGCGATGATTCGGGGTTATCCTCGACGGATGTAATCAAAAGTTGTGGCACAAGAGTACAACCTCTGCAGAGTGTTAAACCTATTCGAATAGCCGTGTCCACGGTTACGGACGATTGGAAAGGCCATACTATCTCCGTTATCATTAATAAGTTTTGATCTTAAAAAGGAATGGTGAATTGAAAGGTGATATTGTGGTGAATTAATATGAGTTGTGGGAATGACACTAATGTTCCCATTTGAGTTAGTCTAGCACATGATAAGGCTTTACTAAATGTTTATCAAACTAAAACTTGGCTTTATGCAAATAAACCTAGAGCTTAGCACCCCCGTATTACACTTAATGAGTAATTATTGTAGAGTTAGTTTGCGAGTACTTTAAAAGTACTCATGGCTTTGCCCTGGCTATTCAAATGCCAGACTATGAAGGAGAGCACTGATGCGTGTGGTTGGCACGTCCGTTGGGAACCCCAAGAGGAAGGTGTGATGCGCACAGCGGCAAGTTTCCCTCAGTAAGATACCAAGGTTTAATCGGACCAGTAGGAGTCAAGAAGCACGTTGAAGGTTGATGGCGGTGGGATGTAGTGCGGCGCAACACCAGAGATTCCGGCGCCAACGTGGAACCTGCACAACACAACCAAAGTACTTTGCCCCAACGAAACAGTGAGGTTGTCAATCTCACCGGCTTGCTGTAACAAAGAGTTAACCGTATTGTGTGGAAGATGATTGTTTGCAGAAAACAGTAGAACAAGTATTGCAATAGATTGTATTTCAAGAAAGAGAATTGGACCGGGGTCCACAGTTCACTAGAGGTGTCTCTCCCATAAGATAAACAGCATGTTGGGTGAACAAATTACAGTTGGGCAATTGACAAATAAAGAGGGCATGACCATGCACATACATATCATGATGAGTATAGTGAGATTTAATTGGGCATTACGACAAAGTACATAGACCGCCATCCAACTGCATCTATGCCTAAAAAGTCCACCTTCATGTTATCATCCGAACCCCCTCCAGTATTAAGTTGCAAAGCAACAGACAATTGCATTAAGTATGGTGCGTAATGTAATCAACAACTACATCCTTAGACATAGCATCAATGTTTTATCCCTAGTGGCAACAGCACAACACAACCTTAGAACTTTCTCATCACCGTCCCGTGTGTCAATGCGAGCATGAACCCACTATCGAGCATAAATACTCCCTCTTGGAGTTACAAGCATCTACTTGGCCAGAGCATCTACTAGTAACGGAGAGCATGCAAGATCATAAACAACACATAGATATAACTTTGATAATCAACATAACAAGTATTCTCTATTCATCGGATCCCAACAAACGCAACATATAGAATTACGGATAGATGATCTTGATCATGTTAGGCAGCTCACAAGATCCGACAATGATAGCACAATGGGGAGAAGACAACCATCTAGCTACTGCTATGGACCCATAGTCCAGGGGTAGACTACTCACACATCACACCGGAGGCGACCATGGCGGCGTAGAGTCCTCCGGGAGATGATTCCCCTCTCCGGCAGGGTGCCGGAGGCGATCTCCTGGATCCCCCGAGATGGGATCGGCGGCGGCGTCTCTGGAAGGTTTTCCGTATCGTGGCTCTCGGTACTGGGGGTTTCGAACGGAGGCTTTAAGTAGGCGGAAGGGCAGGTCAAGAGGCGGCACGAGGGCCCCACACCACAGGGCCGCGCGGCCAGGGGGGGGCGCGCCGCCCTAGGGTGTGGCCCCCTCGTGGCCCCTCTTCGTCTCTTCTTCGGACTTCTGGAAGCTTCGTGGCAAAATAGGACCCTGGGCGTTGATTTCGTCCAATTCCGAGAATATTTCGTTACTAGGATTTCTGAAACCAAAAACAGCAGAAAACAAAGAATCGGCACTTCGGCATCTTGTTAATAGGTTAGTTCCAGAAAATGCACGAATATGACATAAAGTGTGCATAAAACATGTAGATAACATCAATAATGTGGCATGGAACATAAGAAATTATCGATACGTCGGAGACGTATCAAGCACCAGTACCAGGATGACGGACAACAGGACGTCTACGATAACTAGTATCGTCTTCTAACGTCAAGCGTTGCCTGTGGAATAGATAGTCCACTACTACTTCGCTTCCGCTACTATTTGTGATGTTGAACAATATATTCGTGAAATATTGGATCATGTGATCTATGGTTGTAAGACAATATGTGTTGTAATAAATGATGACTCTATGCTACTACTATTATGTCTCGCAAAAACATTATTCCTGGGATTGCGATGTACGGCATAATAGGCATCTGGACTTAAAAATCCGGGTGTTGACAAGTTGGTATCAGAGCCATTGTTTGACCTTAGGAGACCCTAGTTAGAATAGACGCTCAAAAACTTAGTTTCAAATTCCATGATTTGACTAGTTATGAAAACCTTATTCACTTTCTTACCTTGAAGAGTCTATTACAAACTTTAAATTCATGCCCTTCTTATAAGTAAATTAAAATTTGGAACACTTGCACTTCTCTAACTTAATCATCTAATCTCTCTACAGATGGATCACGTAGTTGATGCGCAGCCCTTTCTCCAGACTGAGTTCTATCAGTTGGGGAACGGTGGAGAGATCATCTTTGAGAGGGACCTCTTCTCCCTCTCAGAGTTCCTCGGGCGCCCACCACCGGAAGTCTTTGGTGGAATGGTCAACGACCAGCCCGGTGGTCAACTTCAGTGGGTGATCATGGTGGACCTTCGTGGAAGGTTCACGCTCCCAATGAGCGCAAGGATCCAGTTCTCCTTCCGGGAGAACAACTGGGCGGATGGTCTTGCAAGGGGACTTCAGGAAGGACTCGCACGTCTGTGCGGGCAAAACTTCATGGACTTCGAGGATAGTCGCTTTCTGCACTATGCAAGGCACAACTCCCTCGGAGTGCCAATGAACCTGCCGTCACACCCGCAACTTCGCCACCATGTGGATCATCTCGACTTCATGTTGAATGAGACCCGCATCGACCTCGACAACTCCCGCGAATACGCCAACCACACTCACATCCAGTTGGCGCAGCAAGCCGACACCATCAGGGTTATCGCCGCGGAGCGCAGAGCTCTCCGCCGCGCTAACTAGAAGAAGGATCACGCCATCAACCGCCTCAAGGCCAGGATCGCCGCTCTGAAGGCGACCATCGCCACCCAAGCTGAGCAGATCCAGGAGCTGGAAGGCGAAGGTGAAGGGGAGAACATCCAGGGGGACGGCTACTACTACGTCAGCAACGACGACGACTACGAGGAGGAGGAAGACGACGACCTGGAGTTCCACCCTTACGAGGATGGCCACGAGCACCTTGCTGCCGGGGTAGACAATGTCTACCCTATCAACGTCGATGGCGAGTAGTCCCGTCTGAGCACTTGCGTCCCGTGTTATGTATCGGCCCTTTGTACCCGCCCCATGTATCGTAGTTTGTTGAAAGGGTTCTTCAAACCCTCCGGAACATTTGGCTTGTAATAGTTGCTACCTCCATGACTATGTTTGTGTGTGTGTAATATTATAATTTTTATGAATCAAGTTTAATGTTTTGTGAAATTTTACCCCAAAAAGAGCCATAGAAATTTCCCTCTCATCTCATGGTCCCTATCACTGTTCAGATGGCACCCCCAACTCGCAGCGAAGCCGCAATGATGCAAATGCTGCAACAGATGATGGCAGAAAGAGAAGCTGAGAGAGTTGACCGTCAAGCCAACCTAGCTGCACTTCAACAGCTTGCTCAGGGCAATCAAGGCCACGGAAACCACGACCACCCAGGGTCGAAGCTGAAAAACTTCCAAAACACCAACCCACCGGTGTTCAGCAAGACAGAGGAACCCCTCGATGCTGATGATTGGCTCCAAACTATGGAGAACAATCTAGAGGTTGCCGGAGTGGAGGACAACGAGAAGGTGTTGTTCGCCACCCACTATCTGGCTGGACCCGCACGTGCTCGGTGGACAAGTACCCGCGCATTAAATGCGGGGCAAATGATGACTTGGGAAGACTTCAAACTCAAGTTTAGCAAGTATCACGTGCCCCGGGCCTGATTAAGAAGATGAGGGATGAGTTCAGTGAACCGAAGCAAGGCGGAATGACCGTGGTAGAATACCGCGACAAGTTCCTCACTTTGTCAAGGTACGCCCGGATGAGACGGACACCGTCGAGAAGAGGAAGGAGAGGTTTCTGAATGGACCGCATGATGAGATGCAGTATCGTGCTGATCAATATCCCCTTTGCTGATTTAGAAGCCCTCGTTGACTCCGCCATTCAGATGGAGGGGAAGATACACCAAGCCAATGAGAACCGCAAGCGCCGTATGATGAACCAGAGTGGGCCCAGCAATAACCACAAGTATCGCCCCAGCTCAAGTGGAGGGTTCACCCCAAGAAACAACAAGCCCCCGATGCAGAATCCACGTCCGAGTTATCAGAACCGGAGTGGAGGAAACCCTAGGCCAGGAGGCCACCACAACTACAACAACAACAACAACAACCACAGCAACAACTTCAACCGCGCTCCACCTCGCGCCCCCAACAACAACTCCAACACTGCTCCAAGGACTGGGAGCAACGCTGTTCCCATCACCCCTAAGGACAAGTCCACCTACAACTGCTACGAGTGCGGAGTGGCTGGGCACTTCTCCTATGAGTGCCCCAAGAAGCTCGCCAAGACTGCCGCCAACACCTCGGGCCCTGCACAGCAGCAGCGTTGTGTCACCACCAACAAGAAGTTCGCCCCCAACAACCCGAACAACCGCAACGGCCGCCTCTACCACATGAATGCAGAAGAAGCTCAGGAAGCCCCATACGTGGTGCTGGGTATGTTCTCTGTTAACTCAATACCCGCAAGAGTGCTGTTTGATTCTGGAGCATCGCATTCATTCATTACCGAAGATTTTGCATGCACTAGTAAGATTCAACCCATCAGTTTGAAGCATGTCATGATAGTTCAAATACCCGGATCAACCACTAAAGCTAGAAAAATTTGCAAAGATGTGCCAATCAGAATACATGAAATAGAATTCTATGCAAATTTGATTGTTCGGGAGCCAAAGGTTTGGAAGTAGTCCCGGGAATGGACTGGATGGCGAAACATCATGGACTGATTGATTGTGCCAAGAAGGCCATCACCATGACTAGTAGCACCGGAATAATAGTCGAACACATATCTGAAAAGCTGCCCCGAAAGTTCACTTGTAACCAAAGCCTAGCCAAACCCACCTTGGATCAGATCAGGGTCGTTTGTCGATATCCTGATGTGTTTCCGGATGATCTACCCGGTATGCCCCTAGATCGGGATATCGAGTTTATCATCGAGTTAATCCCCGGAACCGGACCTATAGCCCAGAGAGCCTATAGCATGAACCCGGCAGAGTTAGTGGAACCGAAGAAGCAACTCGGATGATATGCTATTCAAAGGTCCGATTCAACCAAGTGCGTCACCTTGGAGATCGCCAGTTTTGTTTGTGGATAAGAAGGACGGTGCCACTCGTTTGGTTACGGACTACCGTAAGCTCAACGATGTCACCATTAAGAACAAGTATCCTTTGCCCAAGATAGAAGATCTGTTTGACCAGCTGACCGGAGCCCAAGTATTCTCAAAGATTGATCTGCGGACAGGATACCATCAGCTAAAGATTCGTGCCACCGATATCCCCAAAACTGCCTTTACCACCAGATATGGATTGTATGAGTACAATGTCATGTCATTTGGATTGACCAATGCCCCCGCTTACTTCATGAATCTCATGAATAAGATCTTTATGAACTTCCTGGACAAGTTTGTCGTTGTCTTCATCGACGACATCCTCATATACTCCAAGTCCGAAGAAGAACATGAGCAACATTTGGAAGTGGTCCTAGATACCCTTCGGGAACATCAGTTGTATGCCAAGTTCAGCAAGTGTGAGTTCTGGTTGAAAGAAGTAGGATTCTTGGGTCATATCTTGTCAGCCGGAGGAATTGCCGTTGACCCCGCAAAAATCAAGACTATTGAAGAATGGAAAGCCCCAACCACTCAGACCGAAGTCCGTGCATTTCTCGGATTGGCGGGATACTACCACCGATTCGTTGAAGGATTCTCGAGCATAGCAAGACCAATGACTCAATTGTTGAAGAAGGACCGGAAGTTCGAATGGACCGACAAGTGTGAAGAGAGCTTCCAACAGCTCAAGCTAAGATTGACAACAGCCCCAATACTGGTTATGCCGGACATTACCAAGCCCTTTGATGTGTACTGTGACGCCTCCAAGATTGGTCTTGGATGTGTGCTGATGCAAGAAGGCAAAGTGATATCTTACCTTTCAAGACAACTGAAGCAGCATGAACAGAACTATCCAACCCATGACTTAGAGCTAGCAGCGGTGGTGTTAGCACTGAAAGTATGGCGTCATTACCTCATGGGTAATCGATGCGAGGTTTACTCGGATCACAAGAGCCGGAAGTATATCTTCACGCAGAAGGAGCTGAATATGAGACAGCGCAGATGGATAGAGTTAATCAAGGATTACGACATGGAAATCCACTATCACCCCGGCAAGGCCAATGTGGTAGCGGATGCTCTGAGTAGACTGCCGTGTCAGTTAAACTCCATGTTAGCAATTGAGCAACCCAGCCTCTGTTTGAAGAGTTTGAACAGTTTAGGCTTGAACTGGTTAGCGAAGGATACCTCGCCGACATTGAACTCCAACCCACTCTGATTAGTCAGATCAAGGAAGCTCAGAAAGGAAATGCTAGCATTGACGGAATCAAGAACCAAATAGCCGCCGGAAAAGCACCGGGATTCACCGTAGATGAAGAAGGAGTGCTATGGTAACAAGCGCCTTTGCGTGCCGTCAGACTCAGAATTGAAGCAAGTTATTGTGAAAGAAGCTCACGACACCCTGTACTCCATTCACCCCGGAGGAACCAAGATGTACCAGGATTTGAAGGAACAATTCTAGTGGCATGGAATGAAGAGAGAAATTGGAAGCTACATCGCCAAGTGTGATATCTGTCAAAGAGTCAAAGCAGAACATCAACGCCCCGCAGGACTGTTGCAACCACTACAGATTCCCGAATGGAAGTGGGATTCCGTAGGAATGGACTTCATCACCGGACTTCCCAAATCTAGTAAAGGAAATGATTCCATCTGGGTAGTGGTCGACAGACTGACCAAAGTCGCCCACTTCATCCCCGTCAAGACCACCTATCAAGGACCGAGGCTCGCAGAGCTATATATCTCAAGGATAGTCAGCCTGCACGGAACCCCGAAGTCGATAGTATCCGACAGAGGATCGCAATTCACCTCCAGATTCTGGCAGAAAGTACATGAAGGACTCGGAACTCGTCTGAATTTCAGCACAGCCTACCACCCGCAGACAGATGGACGGACCGAAAGAGTCAACCGGATACTCGAAGATATGTTGAGAGCATGTGTGCTAGAGTATGGACCTAAGTGGGAAGACTGCTTGCCGTACGCAGAATTCTCGTACAACAACAGCTACCAAGCCAGCTTGCAGATGGCCCCCTTTGAAGCACTGTACGGAAGGAAGTGCCGTACCCCTCTGAATTGGTCGGAAGTAGGAGAGAGTCAAATCTTTGGACCAGATATTCTCCGAGAAGCCGAAGAGAAGGTTCACAAGATCCGCGAGTACCTCAAGACAGCCCAATCAAGACAGAAGAGCTACGCCGACAAAAGACGCCGAGAGATGACCTTCGAGATAGGAGATTTCGTATATCTCAAGGTGTCCCCTCTTAAAGGAATGCAGAGATTCCAGCTTAGAGGAAAGCTCGCACCCCGATATGTCGGACCTTTCAAAGTCCTGAGTCGCCGAGGAGAAGTATCCTATCAGCTGGAGTTACCGGAAGAAATGTCAGCAGTGCACAATGTGTTTCACATCTCGCTACTCCGGAAGTGTTTAGAAGTGCCTGAGAAGAACGAGGTTTTCAAAAACATCGACCATCGAGCTGTGGATATCAACTCAGATCTGACATACTGCGAAGTACCTATTCGCATCCTGGAAGAAGCTTTCAGAACCACCCGTACCCGAAGTATCAAGTTTCTGAAGATCCAATGGAGTAACCACACCGAAGAAGAAGCCACTTGGGAAAGAGAAGACTTTATGAGGACTGAGTACCCAGATCTCTTTAGTACCTAGTTTTCTCAGATCTCGGGATGAGATCTTTTGTAACGGGGAAGGGTTTGTAACATCCCAAGTTTCAACAATATTAAACAAGAAAGACAATCTCCCCAAACTCAAAATTTGCAATTAACAAAAACTTTTTCTATGCATATAGTGCCACATATAGGTTCATGCATTTGAGTGAATTTTCTTTTGTGCAATTGCCATGATGAGTGTTAGTATGATTAACAATTGCTATTTGAGCCCTAACCAAGATCACCAAACCCTAAATTGAGGATAATAGAAGAAAATGGGAAAAACCCATATTTCACTTACATACACAATATGCCAAATCGCAAATCCTCAACCTAGGCATAATTGCTTGCTCACTTGCTTGTAGAATACTTCAATATTATAAACTAACACAATTGCATCATTGGATCAAGAATCAAACACAAGGAAATCAAAATTCTTACATACATATGATAATGGTCACTTGTCACCAAAATATTTTCTTCACCACTTTACCCCTCTGGTTTTCTTATTTCTTGAACTAAACTTGGTCAACCAAAGCCATGTCATCCAAGATCATGTCAAGGTGAGTAACTTTGATGTTGACCACCATGGCTAGAGTTGACTAGGTTGACCAGTATAAAGGTGACAAGTAGGGATGCTGAAATAAAGTGAAGATCATGTCACATTTGCCATTTTGCAAAACAACTCCAAATTGAACCCCACCACCACCATTCTAACCCATATTTATAATGTTTAAGATCCACCAAAAAGAATTTCAAAATTTAAATAAAAATCTCATGCGGCCATTGTGTCGAACACTTGGCAGGCATTAATCCAAATTTGAGCTACACTCTATTATCCTCTGGTTTCTTCCCTAAACCCCTTTAACCTGTGATCATTACACTCTCCTACAACCCCTGCATCATCCCAGTACCTGCCTTGGTCGATTAAAGTGAGAGAAGGGGGAAAAGAAACCCTAAACTAAGCATGCCATGGCCATGCCGGCCACCTTTGGCACCTCTCTCTCTAGCATCTCTCTCTCAGCACCACCTTGTCCTGGAGAATCCCTGTCACTCAAGGAACCGAACGGTACACCGCCCATGCTCACCAAGGCTCAGCATTGGCCAGGAGAGCCGCGTCCAAAACCTTGCCAGAGCGTGCCAGTCGACGCGGTGAGCGCGCCCTGGACACGCCGGTACGTCGCGCGCTCGAGCAGCCTACGCCTCCCCTGCAAAGCCTACCGCTGCGTCGAGCACCGCCTCTGCGCCCTCTAGCCACTAGACGTGATTGATCGACTGCGGCCGCCTCGTCACCGTCGTCCTCGCCGGAGAAGTACCGCGGGTACCGCCGCACTCGAATCGACCTCCCGAGCGATCCCATCGTCCCCTGGACGCGCCAGCTATACCTAGAGCATCGCCAGGACGACGCCTACACGATGCCGTCCTTCACTTGCCCCTTGGAGCGCCAGAAGCGCCGCGCCATGGACGCTCCTCCACAGCACACTCGGCCACCTCCCTCCCGCTATAAATAGAGCACCTCAGCCCTCAAGTTCTTCACACCATCTGCTCTCCTCTCCTCACTGATCACTCTCCCCACCTCAATTTGACACCACCTCGTCGGAGCAGCAGCAATCGAGAGCTCGAAGCCGCCGGAGCCCGCGGAAGCTCTGCTTCGATTGGAGCCTCCCCGAGCGTCGCCGCTGCACCAAGCTCTTCCCCATCTACTTCCACTTCTCCGCGCCCACTGCCAGACACCTGCAACGGCCTGGTAGGCTCTCCGACCCCCTGGTCACGCCGCCAGCGCGTCGGGATCTCGTCGGAGACGACGACGATCACCGACCGCTCGATCTATTTCTAATCCTACGGCCTAACGCGCGCGTACCGCTTCGGCGTTTAAAGAGCCACTGACGGGTGGCCCCCACCTCGTCAAGGCAGCCCACCCGCACCGGTTGCTAGTTGGGCTGCGAAGTGGGTTTTAAATTCGTTTCGGCCCGTTTAGCTTTCCCGCCTAGCCCATCAATTCAAATTCGGATTTAATCTTTATTCAAATTGTCCTGCTGATGGTTTAGTTAAATTTGAATAGTTTGAAATCTGCCAAACCAAATTTAGAAAACTTTATACCGTTGGAAAGCCCATGAATTTATCTATCCAATGCCACTGGCCCCACCTCCAATTTCATAGTAGATTTAATTTGATAAAAAAGACAAGACAGGGACTTTTGAACATTCAAACTTTATTTAAAATTTAACCAGAATAGATTTTGAAGTGATTCCAATTCTAATAAATCACAAATGATGTCCTCTAATTGATTATACAATAATATAGACATGTTATTTGTATGATCATGGACTAGATCAAATACAATGGCTATGTAGTCAATTCTAGAGCAACTGAAATTGGAATTCAAACTCAACACTAATATGAGAGCTACCTCTCATTTAAATTTTGATCCTAAGTACTAAAACCAGGGGGAATGACTTAGGCTAATGAACCCTTGGGAATTATTACTTAGAGATTTTAACTCATTTAAATGTTAAGTTTTAAAATTATGTGAAGTGTAGCACTTCAATTAAATTATACTCACATATAATAGATATGAAATGTTGACTTTGGGTCAACCTATATTTCATACCTTATTATTATATGAAGAGATTAAATCTTAATAAGAGGTAATGAGAAGAAATGAATTCCTCAAAGGATCTACATACCAAATTTAAGAAATAGGAATAATGAGAGGAAATTATTTTCTTTCAAATAAAGACTAATCAAATAATCCACCATGCCATGTTTGATTGATGATAGGACTAGTGTGTGAACTCTTTTGAGTGTTTCTAGTTTAGTATGTGAGCTTGGTTTAGTATTTATACCTCGTATTCGTATATAGATGCTAGTAACGAGGAATACCAAGAGGAGGAGGCCTACTCTCAGGAAGAAGAAGAGAACTTCGATAACTACTCAGCTCAAGGCAAGCTAACCCTTGCTAAATACAAGTGCTTAGCTCTATAAGAGCAAAGGCACCATCACACTTTACTTTTATGTATTACCTATCCCATATTTTTACCTACATTTACTTTTGCTTATGTGCTTCAAAGTACTTTTTGATTTATGATTCACTTGGTCTAGAGTAGAACAATACGTGAAGTTAGATTTAGCACAACTCAAAGCTAGATAGCACCCCTCATTTAGTTGCTAGTGCTAATCAATTAAAATCGACTACTCTAGATGGGAACATGGTGAAGTGAAATGACTTTGAAAGAAAGGTGGAGGTGGATTTGAACAAGAGAAGATGGTGATTTTTGATAAAATTGATGATTGGGTTTGAATGCGATACCCTTCCAATTATACAAGTACCCCCACAATACCGATTATGGGTAGGGCTTAACTAGAAACTTGTGTATTTTAGTATGGGTTCCCTCTAAACAAACATCATAGGGGTTACGCCGAGGCTGCCTCCGTTAAGTGTGGATTGATGTTAAAATGAGGTGAATGTACGGCCCAAGCCTCGTGCGGTTCCGGGTTAACTGCGGTTTCCACCGGGAGGCCAAGCTCATGGGGAGAGGTGCTCATACTAGCATATATAAGTGAAAGGTTATGGTTGATGATCTGCGTACTGTGTTGCGATGATTCGGGGTTATCCTCGACGGATGTAATCAAAAGTTGTGGCACAAGAGTACAACCTCTGCAGAGTGTTAAACCTATTCGAATAGCCGTGTCCACGGTTATGGACGATTGGAAAGGCCATACTATCTCCGTTATCATTAATAAGTTTTGATCTTAAAAAGGAATGGTGAATTGAAAGGTGATATTGTGGTGAATTAATATGAGTTGTGGGAATGACACTAATGTTCCCATTTGAGTTAGTCTAGCACATGATAAGGCTTTACTAAATGTTTATCAAACTAAAACTTGGCTTTATGCAAATAAACCTAGAGCTTAGCACCCCCGTATTACACTTAATGAGTAATTATTGTAGAGTTAGTTTGCGAGTACTTTAAAAGTACTCATGACTTTGCCCTGGCTATTCAAATGCCAGACTATGAAGGAGAGCACCAGTATCAGGATGACGGACAACAGGACGTCTACGATAACTAGGATCGTCTTCTAACGTCAAGCGTTGCCTGTGGAATAGATAGTCCACTACTACTTCGCTTCCGCTACTATTTGTGATGTTGAACAATATATTCGTGAAATATTGGATCATGTGATCTATGGTTGTAAGACAATATGTGTTGTAATAAATGATGACTCTATGCTACTACTATTATGTCTCGCAAAAAAATTATTCCTGGGATTGCGATGTACGGCATAATAGGCATCTGGACTTAAAAATCCGGGTGTTGACAGAGAGAGATACGAGGGGTGGGGGATATTTTAAGCGAGGTGGCGGGGGGTTCGTGTGTCGAGTCGCCGACAGATCGGGCCCTTCCCCGCTTTTCACTCGTCCGGACTCCCCGATAGATCCCTGGGGGACCAGGGTTGGCGTGGGATAGCTAGATGGATGAAGGGCCAAATCCGGATGAAAACGAGGAACCGGGGGCGCGACTGGGCCGAATTTCGCCGTCCGGATGGAAAAAACGTCGCTCAGGGGCCTCATCAGGGAGACGAGTGGGGATGCTCTAAGTTTCGCAATAGATAGTTTCCATGGCTGGATCCCCACTCGTTGGGGCTCCCCACGCCCAAATCCGCGATATTGTCATCCGGATTGGAGGAAATTTTGGCCTGGGGAGGCCCATTTTTCCAGCCGCGAGCCCAGAATGGATGTAACGTAATACGGCGAATTCAGACAAAATTGGCGAGTTTGTTCAAACATAAGCGAAATTTAATGATATTTAACATATAGAGGCAAGTTCGTACATAAATAGGCCGAATTCGTACATATATTTGAATTCGGCGATTGGCAAACTAAAACTTAAACTAAAAAGCGGCCTCCTACATGCCGAAATGGCGGTAGAAGGTCGTGTAGTCGCCGCCGTCGTCGTCGTCGCCGTCGCTCGAGCCGGCGTCGTCCTGGGGTGGCGGCGCTTCGTACCAGCGGCTCGTGCCCTGGCCAGCGTCGCTGGCGCGTGGCGGCGACGGACGGTAAATGTTGTCGTCGCTGCTCTCCTCGAGCTTGATCACCTCCCTGGGCGTGGCGCTCCGCGCGGAGGACGGTGCGGTAGCGCGGGCGGCGAGTTGACGCGCGGCGGCCAGATCCAGCATCCGCCTCTGCTGCTCCGCCTCCTGGCGCTCCCAGTCGCGCCTGGACTACTCCAGTGCGGCGTCGATGGGGAGGCTGTTGTCGGCGGGCACCAGGTCCTTCAGCGACCTGCCGATCGCCTCCGCCACCGTGACGTCCTCCACGCGCTTTGCCTCCTCCTCGGCGAGCAGGTTGGCGGCGGCCGCGGCGGCCCCCTTCTTCGCTGACTTCCTCTTCCGCCCGCGCTGCGGCGAGGAGGGCTGGTCACGGATGACGAGGGCGCCGCTGCTGCGCCCTCTGGTCGGCGGTGGAGACGCCGGCTCCTTCTTGACGGTGGCCGGAGACGGCCACTCCTTCTTGACGGTGGCCGGAGTCGACCCGCCGGACCTGGACGCCGACCTCGAGCCAGACGACGAGGAGGATGGCGCCATCCTCCTCGGCATCCAGGAACTACTTGTTGGCGTCCGAAACTCACCGGCGAGCTACGGCTGGCAACACGAAGAGCCGGGAACAACTTAGGGCTGCTGCTGGCCCTGGTCCCTCCGAGCGACGGCCCGCAAAGCTTCTGGTACACACGTCCCGATGCTGGTGCAAAGGCGTGCCACCTGATCTATACCTGATCAGGAAGGTAATGGATTTGCTTCGCTTAGTTTCCTGCATGGCATACACGTAAACATTAAATACGAGCCTCGATCGGCTCTCAGGTTGTCCTGTGAATCGGCTCAAGGAGCCGATCCACCCATGGTTCGTATGAGGTCTACGATCACATGGTGGTCCTGCTTGATCAATATGTAGCTAAAACGACCTACGACGATTTAGGGTTTTCACCGCATAATCGGAACATCCTACTCGTGATTGAGCACGGCAGCTACGCACGGTGATAATAAACCGACCCTAGACAAGGCCTAAAAACCAACATTAAGTTGATCCCTGGAACATCTTGTCTAGGGTTAGCAAACTACACCCTACGTACCACTGGATCCTTCAACCCGTTTGTAAGGCCTAACTATGCAGATATTAAACTAATCCCTGAAGAATCAAGGAGCAATCATAACGGATCGGATCTACTAATCAATGATCAAGCAAGGTGCCGCCCTTACACCTAAGAAAGGTGTAAGGACGGCTAGACGTCTAAGGGTTGCATGGACGGAAGCATGTAGCACGGTAGAACAATGCTAACCCTAACACATCTATGATAACTACGTTGCTCGCCATCAAAAAGGCTTCAGCACGAGCAACGCATGAACGACGAATAAACGTATACTGCCTAGATCGCAAGATGCGATTGATGTCTACGCCCCCTCCTTTTCCTGTAGACAGTGTTGGGCCTCCAAGAGCAGAGATTTGTAGAACAGCAGCAAGTTTCCCTTAAGTGGATCACCCAAGGTTTATCGAACTCAGGGAGGAAGAGGTCAAAGATATTCCTCTCATGCAACCCTGCAACCACAAAGCAAGAAGTCTCTTGTGTCCCCAACACACCTAATAGGTGCACTAGTTCGGCGAAGAGATAGTGAAATACGGGTGGTATAAATAAGTAGTAGCAACGGCACCGGAAAAGTGCTTTGCCCAGGACAAGAAACAAGCAGTAGTAACGCAGCGCAGTAGTAACGCAGATAAAACAAGTAAACAAGCAGCGATAAGCGATATTTAGGAACAAGGCCTAGGGATCATACTTTCACTAGTGGACACTCTCAACTTTGATCACATAACAGAATAGATAAATGCATAATCTACACTCTCTTGTTGGATGATGAACACCACTAATTGCGTAGGATTACACGAACCCTCAATGCCGGAGTTAACAAGCTCCACAATATTCAATGTTCATATTTAAATAACCTTAGAGTGCATGAAAGATCAATACGACTAAACCAAGTACTAACATAGCATGCACACTGTCACCTTCACACTATGTAGGAGGAATAGATCACATCAATACCATCATAGCAATAGTTAACTTCATAATCTACAAGAGATCACAATCATAGCATACGCCAAGTACTAACACGGGGCACACACTCGTCACCATTACACCGTGCGGAGGAATAAAACTACTTTAATAACATCACTAGAGTAGCACATAGATAAATTGTGATACAAAACACATTGCAATCATAAAGAGATATAAATAAGCACTTCACTATGCCATTCATAAAAGTGAATAAGTATTACGTGAAATATAGCCTAAGAGACCCACACGGTGCACACACTCGTCACCTTTACACACGTGGGACAAGGAGTCTCCGGAGATCACATAAGTAAAATTCACTTGACTAGCATAACGACATCTAGATTACAAGCATCATCATATGAATCTCAATCATGTAAGGCAGCTCATGAGATTATTGTATTGAAGTACATAGGAGAGAGATGAACCACATAGCTACCGGTACAGCCCCGAGCCTCGATGGAGAACTACTCCCTCCTCATGGGAGACAGCAGCGTTGATGGAGATGGCGGTGGCGTCGATGGAGGAGCCTTCCGGGGGCACTTCCCCGTCCCGGCGGCGTGCCGGAACAGAGACTCCTGTCCCCCAGATCTTGGCTTCGCGATGGCGGTGGCTCTGGAAGGTTTCTCGTACCATGGCTTTTTCGTATCGAGGTTTTAGGTCCAGGGGCTTTATATAGGCGAAGAGGCGGCGTCAGAAGGTCGAAGGGGCGACGACACTATAGGGGGCGCGGGCCCCCCCTTGGCCGCGCCGGCCTAGGGTTTGGTGGCCCTGTGCCCCCTCTCTGGCGGTTCTCGGGTGTTCTGGATGCTTCCGGGCAAAATAGGAACCTGGGCGTTGATTTCGTCCAATTCCGAGAATATTTCGTTACTAGGATTTCTGAAACCAAAAACAACGAAAAACAACAATCGGCACTTCGGCATCTTGTTAATAGGTTAGTTCCAGAAAATGCACGAATATGACATAAAGTGTGCATAAAACATGTAGATATCATCAATAATGTGGCATGGAACATAAGAAATTATCGATACATCGGAGACGTATCAGCATCCCCAAGTTTAGTTCTGCTCGTCCCGAGCAGGTAAAACGATAACAAAGATAATTTCTGGAGTGACATGCCATCATAACCTTGATCATACTATTTGTAAACATATGTAATGAATGCAGCGATCAAAACAATGGTAATGACATGAGTAAACAACTGAATCATAAAGCAAAGACTTTTCATGAATAGTACTTCGAGACAAGCATTAATAAGTCTTGCATAAAAGTTAACTCATAAAGCAATAATTCAAAGTAAAGGCATTGAAGCAACACAATGGAAGATTAAGTTTCAGCGGTTGCTTTCAACTTGTAACATGTATATCTCATGGATAATTGTCAATGCAAAGAAATATAACAAATGCAATATGCAAATATGTAGGAATCAATGCACAGTTCACACAAGTGTTTGCTTCTTGAGATGGAGAGAAATAGGTGAACTGACTCAACATAAAAGTAAAAGAATGGTCCTTCAAAGAGGAAAGCATCGATTGCTATATTTGTGCTAGAGCTTTGATTTTGAAAACAAGAAACAATTTTGTCAACGGTAGTAATAAAGCATATGTATCATGTAAATTATATCTTACAAGTTGCAAGCCTCGTGCATAGTATACTAATAGTGCCCGCACCTTGTCCTAATTAGCTTGGACTACCGGGATTATCGCAATGCACATGTTTTAACCAAGTGTCACAAAGGGGTACCTCTATGCCGCTTGTACAAAGGTCTAAGGAGAAAGCTCGCATTGGATTTCTCGCTTTTGATTATTCTCAACTTAGACATCCATACCGGGACAACATAGACAACAGATAATGGACTCCTCTTTTATGCATAAGCATGTAGCAACAATTAATGTTCTCATATGAGATTGAGGATATATGTCCAAAACTGAAACTTCCACCATGATTCATGGCTTTAGTTAGCGGCCCAATGTTCTTCTCTAACAATATGCACGCTCTAACCATAAGGTGGTAGATCTCCCTTACTTCAGAGAAGACGAACATGCATAGCAACTCACATGATATTCAACAAAGAGTAGTTGATGGCGTCCCCAGGAACATGGTTATCGCACAACGAGCAACTTAATAAGAGATAAAGTGCATAAGTATATATTCAATACCACAATAGTTTTTAAGCTATTTGTCCCATGAGCTATATATTGTAAAGGTGAAGAATGGAAATTTAAAGGTAGCACTCAAGAAATTTACTTTGGAATGGCGGAGAAATACCATGTAGTAGGTAGGTATGGTGGACACAAATGGCATAGTGGTTGGCTCAAGTATTTTGGATGCATGAGAAGTATTCCCTCTCGATAAAAGGTTTAGGCTAGCAAGGCTATTTGAAACAAACACAAGGATGAAGCGGTGCAGCAAAACTCACATAAAAGACATATTGAAAACATTATAAGACTCTACACCGTCTTCCTTGTTGTTCAAACTCAATACTAGAAATTATCTAGACCTTAGAGAGACCAAATATGCAAACCAAATTTTAGCATGCTCTATGTATTTCTTCATTAATAGGTGCAAAGTATATGATGCAAGAGCTTAAACATGAGCACAACAATTGCCAAGTATCACATTATCCAAGACATTATAGCAATTACTACATGTATCATTTTCCAATTCCAGCCATATAACAATTTAACGAAGAAGAAACTTCGCCATGAATACTAAAAGCTAAGAACACATGTGTTCATATGAACCAGCGGAGCGTGTCTCTCTCCCACACAAGCATTTATCTATACCTAATAATAAAAGCAAAAGAGTTTCTTGTTGGTCCGTTTTTTATTGCCACTAATTTTGATATAAATTACCCCACTGCCACCGGTAAGTCGTACCAATTGCTGTGCGAATCGTTTTTTTCTTTTATTCTTATGTTCTCGCTCATCTACCACCCCCGATCCGCATGGCGACTTGGTCAGCGCGGGCCCACCAGTATGGCCGTTGGCCGGCTTGCCGGCCGGTCACGCGCGCGGACCCGATGCGGTCGCGCATCTCCTCTGGGGGCGCTAGAGGAAGGGGGCTTACGGAAGCTTCTGCGAGCCCATCGGGGGAGCTCGTGTGGAGGAGCCGGCGGCGGCCAGAGGAAGAGGGCGTACAGAAAGCTGCTCTTAGTCCGTTGCGGGAGCTCGTGTGGCGCAGCAAGCGGCCGGCGAACGTCTCCGTCTCTGGATCCCTTGTCCGCGACCCACTTGAATTCTCAGCCGCCTAACCAGAATGCCTTGTCTGCCGCCCCGAACGGGACCCGAACCCTACAACATCGCCCGTCGCTGCCCAAAATTGCCGGCCCGAGGTCCCTTCTCCGCCGCCTGGCCCAAGCAGCAGCGCTAGAGCTGTCCTTCTCCGCTACAAAGCGCTGCCCTCTCGCCTCCTTGAAGCGCTGACCTCCCCTCCCCTCTATTTATCTTCCTTGCCCCTACGAGTGAGCTAAACAGAGCAGCACCGGGGAGGACTTGGGCAATGGTGGTGCGACCTCCACTTCAACCGTGGCCTCTCCACCACCCAAAAGTTGCATATAACACATCAGCATGTCCTCCTTGTCCCACGATTCAGCTTCTGTCTGTGTAATGGATTCAGAGTTATCATTATTCAGACATTGCAGTAATCTGAATTTTGTTGCTGAATTGGAGGACCCGTTGGAAAATCTAGAGTTAAATTGGGCACACAAGTTGGTGCCACGATGAATGATATTGCTGGCGATGGACGTACCACTTCCGTAATTCTTTCTCAAGCAGTGACTGCAAAGGAATGAAGGTATGTATGTCTGATGAATACACTGAGACAAGAATGTAGTTTTGTATTTCTTTTTTGGTGGTCTTGAAATTTCCATAATGAAGCCGCACATTCCAGGAGCAGGTGGAGGAAGAAGGTATGCAAGGGATCGAGGCCACTCCTGGACGCGCACACGGCTGTGTCGTCGAGCCAATCGACCAGGTGCGACACTCCTGCAGCAACCTCCTCAACCCCATGATTCCGGCGCTGGATAGCGGCCTACTCATGTTGAGTGGATTGCCGGCCGCTCTCTACCGGCGACCACTTGGAGCAGCCCTCCACGGTTCCACCATGTTTCCAACCCGCAGATGAGGAGTTTCTCTATACAGACAACCCTATTTTATTTGCTTTGACAGCAGAACATGTATTTGATGATTTTTTTCTGAAAAGGAAAACCGTGCATGGTTCTGTGTTCTTTCAGATTCTCATGTAAGAGTGCAATGGATTGTCTGGTGTTATTTCTCCATACTTATGACAGAACTAGGACAAAACCCGTGCGTTGCTACGGCGCCACATTAAATAAAATAAAGATAACTCATATGTTTAAATCAGAATGACATGTTTTGTATACCATGCAATAGTGAAAATAACAAAAACGTCAATATCAAATGTGCAATAGAGAAAAACACATGCCATCAAATGGGGAAAGTGATTTTTGCTCCCGAGCTACAGTGCTCTTGCCATTTAAGAAAACTAAGAAAACATCTTTTCAAGTTATCAAAAAATTTGAATATAATTCTGAGCATTGTCAATGATACATCTCACAATAATGCAAAATCTCAACCCAAAATACTTTTATTTATGGAAAAATTAAGAAATCTAATATGTTTTGGAGATTTGAAAATGTATGACTCAGATCTTCACTTTTGCTATTTTTGTGTAGCTAAGAATACATAGTATTTGAAATTAATATTTTGCACGTTTGCCAGATACATCATTGCCTATATGTGGACTTATTTTTTATTAAAACTTAATAATTTTTTTTTTGAATGAGATCAGTCGTGTGAATCAAGAAGGAATCATAGAGTTTGAAGCTCAGAGTCTACGGACATTGTACATGTACTCTTTTGCTCAGCTCGTCCGAGCCAGGCTGATCCTAATGCCCATCAAATCAATCTATACCTAATAATAAAAGCAAAAGAGTTTCTTGTTGGTCCATTTTTTATTGCCACTAATTTTGATATAAATTACCCCACTGCCACCGGTAAGTCGTACCAATTGCTGTGCGAATCGTTTTTTTCTTTTATTCTTATGTTCTCGCTCATCTACCACCCCCGATCCGCATGGCGACTTGGTCAGCGCGGGCCCACCAGTATGGCCGTTGGCCGGCTTGCCGGCGGTCACGCGCGCGGACCCGATGCGGTCGCGCATCTCCTACTGGGGGCGCTAGAGGAAGGGGGCTTACAGGAAGCTGCTCTGAGCCCATCGGGGGAGCTCGTGTGGAGGAGCCGGCGGCGGCCAGAGGAAGAGGGCGTACAGAAAGCTGCTCTTAGTCCGTTGCGGGAGCTCGTGTGGCGCAGCAAGCGGCCGGCGAACGTCTCCGTCTCTGGATCCCTTGTCCGCGACCCACTTGAATTCTCAGCCGCCTAACCAGAATGCCTTGTCTGCCGCCCCGAACAGGACCTGAACCCTACAACATCGCCCGTCGCTGCCCAAAATTGCCGGCCCGAGGTCCCTTCTCTGCCGCCTGGCCCAAGCAGCAGCGCTAGAGCTGTCCTTCTCCGCTACAAAGCGCTGCCCTCTCGCCTCCTTGAAGCGCTGACCTCCCCTCCCCTCTATTTATCTTCCTTGCCCCTACAGTGAGCTAAACAGAGCAGCACCGGGGAGGACTTGGGCAATGGTGGTGCGACCTCCACTTCAACCGTGGCCTCTCCACCACCCAAAAGTTGCAGATAACACATCAGCATGTCCTCCTTGTCCCACGATTCAGCTTCTGTCTGTGTAATGGATTCAGAGTTATCATTATTCAGACATTGCAGTAATCTGAATTTTGTTGCTGAATTGGAGGACCCGTTGGAAAATCTAGAGTTAAATTGGGCACACAAGTTGGTGCCACGATGAATGATATTGCTGGCGATGGACGTACCACTTCCGTAATTCTTTCTCAAGCGGTGATTGCAAAGGAATGAAGGTATGTATGTCCGATGAATACACTGAGACAAGAATGTAGTTTTGTATTTCTTTTTTGGTGGTCTTGAAATTTCCATAATGAAGCCACACATTCCGAGGAGCAGGTGGAGGAAGAAGGTATGCAAGGGATCGAGGCCACTCCCGGACGCGCACACGGCTGTGTCGTCGAGCCAATCGACCAGGTGCGACACTCCTGCAGCAACCTCCTCAACCCCATGATTACGGCGCTGGATAGCGGCCTACTCATGTTGAGTGGATTGCCGGCCGCTCTCTACCGGCGACCACTTGGAGCAGCCCTCCACGGTTCCACCATGTTTCCAACCCGCGAGATGAGGAGTTTCTCTATACGGACAACCCTATTTTATTTGCTTTGACAGCAGAACATGTATTTGATGATTTTTTTCTCGAAAAGGAAAACCGTGCATGGTTCTGTGTTCTTTCAGATTCTCATGTAAGAGTGCAATGGATTGTCTGGTGTTATTTCTCCATACTTATGACAGAATTGATTTGATGGGCATTAGGATCAGCCTGGCTCGGACGAGCTGAGCAAAAGAGTACATGTACAATGTCCGTAGACTCTGAGCTTCAAACTCTATGATTCCTTCTTGATTCACACGACTGATCTCATTCAAAAAAAAAATTATTAAGTTTTAATAAAAAATAAGTCCACATATAGGCAATGATGTATACGGCAAACGTGCAAAATATTAATTTCAAATACTATGTATTCTTAGCTACACAAAAATAGCAAAAGTGAAGATCTGAGTCATACATTTTCAAATCTCCAAAACATATTAGATTTCTTAATTTTTCCATAAATAAAAGTATTTTGGGTTGAGATTTTGCATTATTGTGAGATGTATCATTGACAATGCTCAGAATTATATTCAAATTTTTTGATAACTTGAAAAGATGTTTTCTTAGTTTTCTTAAATGGCAAGAGCACTGTAGCTCGGGAGCAAAAATCACTTTCCCCATTTGATGGCATGTGTTTTTCTCTATTGCACATTTGATATTGACGTTTTTGTTATTTTCACTATTGCATGGTATACAAAACATGTCATTCTGATTTAAACATATGAGTTATCTTTATTTTATTTAATGTGGCGCCGTAGCAACGCACGGGTTTTGTCCTAGTTCAAACAAAAACAAAAAAACAAAAACAAACCGACGCTCCAAGCAAAGCACATAAGATGTGATGGAATAAAAATATAGTTTCAGGGGAGGAACCTGATAATGTTGTCGATGAAGAAGGGGATGCCCAAGGCATCCCCAAGCTTAGACGCTTGAGTCTTCTTGATATATGCAGGGGTGAACCACCGGGGCATCCCCAAGCTTAGAGCTTTCACTCTCCTTGATCATATTGCATCATACTCCTCTCTTGATTCTTGAAAACTTCCTCCACACCAAACTTAGAACAACTCATTAGCGGTTTAGTGCACAATCAAAATATACATGTTCAGAGGTGACATAATCATTCTTAACACTTCTGGACATTGCACAAAGCTACTGAAAGTCAATGGAATCGAAATATCCATCGAACATAACAAAACTGGCAATGCGAAATAAAAGGCAGAATCTGTCAAAAACAGAACAGTTCGTATTGACGAATTTTATTGGGGCACCAGACTTGCTCAAATGAAAATGCTCAAATTGAATGAAAGTTGCGTACATATCTGAGGATCACTCACGTAAATTAGCATAATTTTCTGAGTTACCTACAGAGAAAACAGCCCAGATTCGTGACAGCAAAGAAATCTGTTTCTGCGCAGTAATCCAAATCTAGTATGAACTTTTCTATCAACGACTTTACTTGGCACAACAAAACACAAAACTAAGATAAGGAGAGGTTGCTACAGTAGTAAACAACTTCCAAGACACAAATATAAAACAAAGTATTGTAGCAAAATAACACATGGGTTATCTCCCAAGAAGTGCTTTCTTTATAGCCATTAAGATGGGCTCAGCTGTTTTAATGATGCACTCGCAAGAAATAGTATTTGAAGCAAAAGAGAGCATCAAGAGGCAAATTCAAAAAAAATTTAAGTCTAACATGCTTCCTATGCATAGGAATCTTGTAAATAAACAAGTTCAAGAAGCATAATGCAACAAGCATAGAAAGATAAAACAAGTGCAGCTTCAAAAATTTAAGCACATAGAGAGGTGTTTTAGTAACATGAAAATTTCTACAACCATATTTTCCTCTCTCATAATAACTTTCAGTAGCATCATGAGCAAACTCAACAATATAACTATCACATAAAGCATTCTTATTATGAGTCTCATGCATAAAATTATTACTCTCCACATAAGCATAATCAATTTTATTAGTTGTAGTGGGAGCAAATTCAACAAAGTAGCTATCATTATTATTCTCATCAAGTGTAGGAGGCATAGTATAATCATCATAAAATGTACTCTCCATAGTAGGTGGCACCAAAAGACCACTATCATTATAATCATCATAAATAGGAGGTAAAATATCATTAAAGTAAATTTTCTCCTTAATGCTTGGGGGACTAAAAAGATCATGCTCATCATAACTAGCTTCCCCAAGCTTAGAATTTTCCATAGCATTAGCAACAATAGTGTTCAAAGCATTCATATTAATAACATTCCCATTAGCATGCATATAAAGTTCCATGGGTTTTTTAATTCTCTCTTCAAACACATCATGTCCTAATTCAAGATAGAGTTCATAAAGATCTCTCATATTTTTGTTGTTTTCCATTATGCCTAACTAGTGTAAAACAAGAAACAAAAAGATGCAATTGCAAGATCTAAAGGAAATAGCTTCGAGTACTTACAACGGCGCCGGAAAATAGCTTAGTAGCCGGGATCCGGAGTGTGAGTACCTTTTACCTTTCCTCCCCGGCAACGGCGCCAGAAAATAGCTTGATGTCTACGCCCCCTCCTTTTCCTATAGACAGTGTTGGGCCTCCAAGAGCAGAGGTTTGTAGAACAGCAGCAAGTTTCCCTTAAGTGGATCACCCAAGGTTTATCGAACTCAGGGAGGAAGAGGTCAAAGATATCCCTCTCATGCAACCACTGCAACCACAAAGCAAGAAGTCTCTTGTGTCCCCAACACACCTAATAGGTGCACTAGTTCGGCGAAGAGATAGTGAAATACAGGTGGTATAAATAAGTAGTAGCAACGGCACCGAGAAAAGTGCTTTGCCCGGGACGAGTAAACAAGCGGTAGTAACGCAGCAATAGTAACGCAGTAAAACGAGTAAACAAGCAGCGATAGCGATATTTAGGAACAAGGCCTAGGGATCATACTTTCACTAGTGGACACTCTCAACTTTGATCACATAACAGAATAGATAAATGCATACTCTACACTCTCTTGTTGGATGATGTACACCACTAATTGCGTAGGATTACACGAACCCTCAATGCCGGAGTTAACAAGCTCCACAATATTCAATGTTCATATTTAAATAACCTTAGAGTGCATGAAAGATCAACACGACTAAACCAAGTACTAACATAGCATGCACACTGTCACCTTCACACTATGTAGGAGGAATAGATCACATCAATACCATCATAGCAATAGTTAACTTCATAATCTACAAGAGATCACAATCATAGCATACGCCAAGTACTAACACGGGGCACACACTTGTCACCATTACACCGTGCGGGAGGAATAAAACTACTTTAATAACATCACTAGAGTAGCACATAGATAAATTGTGATACAAAACACATTGCAATCATAAAGAGATATAAATAAGCACTTCACTATGCCATTCATAACGAGTGAATAAGTATTCGTGAAATATAGCCTAAGAGACCCACACGGTGCACACACTTGTCACCTTTACACACGTGGGACAAGGAGTCTCCGGAGATCACATAAATAAAATTCACTTGACTAGCATAACGACATCTAGATTACAAGCATCATCATATGAATCTCAATCATGTAAGGCAGCTCATGAGATTATTGTATTGAAGTACATAGGAGAGAGATGAACCACATAGCTACCGGTACAGCCCCGAGCCTCGATGGAGAACTACTCCCTCCTCATGGGAGACAGCAGCGTTGATGGAGATGGCGGTGGCGTCGATGGAGGAGCCTTCAGGGGCACTTCCCCGTCCCGGCGGCGTGCCGGAACAGAGACTCCTGTCCCCAGATCTTGGCTTCGCGATGGCGGCGGCTCTGGAAGGTTTCTCGTACCGTGGCTTTTTCGTATCGAGGTTTTAGTTCCAGGGGCTTTATATAGGCGAAGAGGCGGCGTCAGAAGGTCGAAGGGGCGACGACACTATAGGGAGGCGCGGGCCCCCCCTTGGCCACGCCGGCCTAGGGTTTGGTGGCCCTGTGCCCCCTCTCTGGCGGTTCTCGGGTGTTCTGGATGCTTCCGGGCAAAATAGGAACCTGGGCGTTGATTTCGTCCAATTCCGAGAATATTTCGTTACTAGGATTTCGAAACCAAAAACAGCGAAAACGAGCAAGCGGCACTTCGGCATCTTGTTAATAGGTTAGTTCCAGAAAATGCATGAATATGACATAAAGTGTGCATAAAACATGTAGATATCATCAATAATGTGGCATGGAACATAAGAAATTATCGATACGTCGGAGACGTATCAGCGATCTAGGCAGCATGATGCTTACCCGGAAGAAACCCTCGAAACAAGGGGTCGGCGATGCGCCAAGATTGGTTTGTGATGAACGTGATTGTTGTCTTTCTTGATAACCCTAGATACATATTTATAGTCCGTAGACTTTCTAACGTGGGAATAATCCCAACCGTGCACGAGCCAAAATCTAACTAACCGACACGTATCCTACTATATTTACAGATACAAGGGCAAACTGCCCAATCTTCGTGTATAAGGCCGGTTCACGTATTTCTTCTATGTGTACTTCTTCAAGCCCAATCTTGATCGCGGCCTACCTCTGACTTGGTCAAATTCTGGTGATAACACATGCCCCCCTGGTTTTGGAATTGATAATTCCAAAACCACTCTGCTTTTTTCTTCGTCGGGTCATGTCGTGGTAGAGCAAAAAACCGTCGCAGTATCCTTCATCATGATGCCTTGCCTTCTCAACTTCTCCGCGTGATTTGACCGTTGTTTGTTTTTTTTTCTTTGGGCACCGCCTCCTCGGAAACTGCTGTGGCATTGAATCTCCACTATATCGCCTCTATTTTAACCGCAACCTGTAGTTCACTTCTTCATCCCCTTCGCATTAGTACTCCAAAAGCCCTCCTCTTCCACCTAGTCCTCCCGCGAGCCGACGCCGGAGCGGGACCCAAAGGAGGCCCATGAGGCCCACATTCGCCGCGCCATAGAAGACGGGGACGAGTCCAGTCACGACTTCTCTGTCTTGTCTGAGGACGACAAGTCCTCGACCGACGGGGAAAGTGACCTCCGCTTCCTTGCCGACGGGGAAACGGAGGAGGAGAGCGATGACGATCGCTTCTCCTGCGACGACTTCACCTCCTTCGAGGAGGAGGAGGAGGAGGAGGACGACACCTCCTCCGATGAACCGCCGGCCAAGCACTTCTGCCCCTGGCCGGGGAACCTATGCGACTTCGACAGCGACGACAATGCTGACGAGGAGGACGAGGACAACGAGGGCCCTGCCGGCGGCCGCGGCAGCAGCGACGACGAGCCAGCCGGGAGTAGCGCCGACAGTGGCGATGACGGCGACGACGAGGGCAGCGACGGCCCATAGATAGGACCCTTAGTATAGGATCAGCAGTAGTAGATGGGGCAATGTATCCCCTGGTACTTCCTTTTGAGAGCAATCAGCTTTTTATGTAAGGAATCCCGTTATCAATGAAGAATTTCCTTTAATTTGATTTTGCCAATTTCCTTTATACTAATTTAGCCGATTTTCCCTCATACTGACTTTGCCGATTGTCAACCTAACCAACGCTCAATGAGCCGATGGCAACGCACCAGTCCCTCACAATCTATCCTTCATCTCTTCGACTGACGACTTTCAGATCTGGTGTATAATGTGGAAGACCCATGCCTTCAGGAGAGCCCTAGGACTGTTGCTGAAACAACTTGACGCTGAAACTGATACTCCTGCAGAACAGGTGCCACCTGCTCGCAAATCTCCCCGCGATAGTTTCCAGTGATGCTTTATAACCCTGCTCTGTTTCTTTGCAGCAACAAGATGGCCCAGAGCCTGTCAATGATGATGGATCCCCTTTCAGATTCCTTTCAACAGCTCTGGTGGTCTTCTCCTGCAACAATTCACCGCTTCTGAAGAAGGTTATGATGCAGAGCCAGCCGACGACACTCCAATCGGCTCCAAAAACAGAGTGTCTACCAGATCAGCTGCCCCCCGAGCCTCAGTTAAGGCGAGAACAGCGGCGAGGACACACAGTTCAGTTGAAGGGCCTCGAACTCGAGGCAATTCGAGACGGTCACCACGCGAGCCGGTCGGACTTGCCACCGTCGGCTTCAAGAAAAGGTCAGCCCCGAACTCTCTGTTTCCCAAACTCCCACCAAAAAAGGGCAGGGCAGCTCCATCCTCTCCTCGGCTCATGTTGCATGCTGACCCCTTGTCGTTCTTATCGGCTAACCTCTTCCTCTGCAAACTGATGACACCTCCAGTGGGGATGTCAAGGAGGCACCCACGCCATCCGCCACTCTGGCCTTAGCAACTTCTATGAATGCAGTTGAGAAGGTGGCCAACTTGGCCAAACCGACAGCAGAAACATCAGAGCCGATCACCTCTTCTTCCGTTGAAAGCCGATATTGCAGACGAAATGCCAACGGCTTGATGAGCACAAGGCTGCCTTGTACGCCCCAACTGACACCTCTAATAGCACTGCTGAACTGGCGACCTTGCACAAAAGGTTGGAGGTCCTCGAAGAAAAGGTTCGGGCAACAACTCATTGAAGCTGAGGAAGCTCTCATCGTTCACTCCCTCGAGGAAGCAGAAGGCCTCGGGGCTGAACTGAAGACCGACTTGGTCGAAAATACGCGTCTTGAACACGCGGCTGGTAGATCCTGTGTAATATGTACTAGAGTCGATGGCTGTGCATCGGCTTTGTTTCTTAGTTCTAAAGTCGATGTCTGTGCATCGGCTGTTCATCATGAAAAAAAAAATTTACTGGCCGATTTTTCTATCGGCCACTCAAATTTCACTGCCCATGTATCTCACATGTTCCTCTGATTATGTGCCCCCCGAGCCGAATCTGTCAGGTTACTATAGATATCGGCTCTGCAGTTATCCAAGGCACTATATTTGAACGTCGGCTCTGTTAGGACCAATGTTGACTTCTTCCAGCTCATCGGCCGACGTAAATCCGTTGCCCGTTTGATCGATGTTGAACACAGGCAGAACGTATGGTGAGGATAATTTTGGCCGATTGCTGGAATCGGCCTCCATGTTGATTAAATCGCTCAATGAAGGTTTTGCAATGTTCGTGCTTCACTATGACTACGTGACATGCTTGAGACAAGATCATTACTTTTCATTTTTTTGGGGCCGATCACAAGGATCGGCCTGCCCATGTACGTTCATAGACTTTGCTCCTGTTACACGGTCAGGCCAGTGGATAAGACCAGCCTCACCCCATTTTTTGACACGTCGATGTACTCGCAGTCGTCCAAAGTGATGCCTGAGAGTGGCTCTTGGCCTTCCGTCTCCCAAACATTCATGCCAGCCGTTGAAACCTCGGCTGTATCGTCTGCATTGACGACTTCTACTTCGTCTCCATCCCACTGTATTAAGCATTGGTGCATCTTAGATGGAATGCAACAGTTGGCGTGGATCCAATCTCTCCCTAGCAGGACAGCGTAAGTGCTCTTGCTGTCGACAATGAAGAACATCGTAGGGATGGTTTTCCTCCCTACAGTCAGATCCACGTTCAGAACACCTTGTGCATCAGATGCTTGGCCGTTGAAATCGCTCAGTGTCACGTTGGTCTTGATCAGATCCGAGCTAGAGCGTCCCAACCGACGTAGCATGGAGTATGGCATGATGTTGATCGCCGCTCCGGTGTCCACCAGCATCCCATTGACGGGCTGCCCATTGATATAACCTCGTAAGTACAGGGCCTTCGGGTGTACGCAACTTCTTTCACGTGGCTTCTCAAAGATAACCGGCCGTGGGCCGCAGTCAATTTGTGCCACAGGTGCTTCGTCTAATCCTGGAGCACAAAACTCCGTTGGAAGGATGAACACCATGTTTGTACTAGCCGATGTCTCATCATCGGCTTTCCTTGGCTTGGGGCGCCACTCCATCTTTTGTGGTCGACCCTCTTCGTCTAGGGTTCGTTGAATTTTCGCGGCCAGATCGGGCCGCGCCTTCCTTAGTGTGTGCAGGTATAACCTTTCGACTTCCTCCAAACCACGCAGTCGCTGAACCCTACGCTTTTGGGAACGGCCGAGTCCATCAGGGCACCACCTTGGCCGGTGGTACTTATCCTCTTCTTCTTCATAGTCATCTTCCAACTCATCGAGGTCTTCTTCCCGAGAGGACTCAGTTGGCTTGTTCCTAGATGGGAGAGGCCCAAGACATTTGAACACTGACACGTCTGTTGCACCCTTCTTCTTCTGTCTACATTCTGGGCAGTTGCCGATTGTAGGCAATCGGCTCATTCCTGAATCCCAGCAGTGTTTGAAGAAAGGACAGTCCCAGTGCTTGTCCACGTTGTCTTGTTCTCTTGACCTTTCCTTGGCACGGAGCTCGTATCTCTCCTCATCGCGATCCTGCCGACGATGTCTCCTGGCGTCCCTGCTAGCTAGACGATCCCTTTCATCGTCGCTGTTGTACCGCCGGCGTTGGTCGTACTGACTCACGTATTTGTTGAGGAGATGATCAGAGAGAGGTCGTTGATATCGCACATTCTTCACTTCTCCCTCCGTGATGTAGCGTTTGCCATCGTGCCGGAGCCGATCGCGTGGAGCGGCTTCCTCGTTGTCCTTGCTACGAGAGCGGCTGCCCTCGCCTTTGTCCTTACCAGTGTGGTGCCCAGGCTCGACCATGTTGATGCTCAACGAGAAACCTGGCTGGCACCCTTCGGGGTAAGCGTACTCCACCGTGTTAACGGCGGGGAAGGGGTGTGTGTCGACTTTCATGGCGTACTGGTTGAAAATTAGACGTCCTTGTTCTATCGCCATTTGGATCTGCGGACGCCACACCCTGCAGTCGTTGGTGGTATGGGAGAACGAGTTATGCCATTTGCAGTATGGCTTTCCGTTCAGCTCCTGTACCGTGGGGATTTTGAGGCCTTCAGGTAACTTCAGCTGCTTCTCCTTAAGTAAGAGGTCAAAAGTTTTCTCAGTTTTAGTTACGTCAAAATCAAACCCTCTGGGCGGACCTGGTGGCTTAACCCATTTGCAGGATACGGGGGTTGCCCCCCGAGTCCATTCAGCCACTGCTACCTCTTGATCTCCCGCAGACCCTTCATCTTCCTCTGTCTCAACCAGGACTACTGCACGTTTGAATTTGTCCTGGTACAACTCTGGGTGGCGCTGCTCATATAATGACAGTTTCTGAACCATGTGCGCCAGTGAAGGGTAGTCTGCTTGGGAAGCCATATCCTTGATCGGTGAGGCGAGACCCACCACCGCCAACTCGACTGCTTCCTTTTCGGTCAAACGAGCCGAATAACATCGGTTCCTCATGGTCCTGAAGCGCTGGATGTACTCTGACACTGTTTCTCCGCGCTTCTGACGTACTTGTGCTAGATCGGCAATGCCAGCCTCGGAAGCTTCTGAGTGATACTGCATGTGGAATTGCTCTTCCAACTGCTTCCAAGTCCGGATCGAATCTGGTGGCAGCGATGTGTACCACCCAAAAGCCGATCCTGTGAGGGACTGTGCAAAGAACCTCACGCGTAGTGCATCTGCAGCTGAGATCGTGCCCAGCTGCGCCAAATATCGGCTTATATGCTCGATAGAGCTGGAGCCATCCGACCCACTAAACTTGGAGAATTCAGGAGCCGATACTTGGGTGGTAGTGGGATCAAATCGTAGTCGTTGGGATACGGCTTGGAATAGCCGATTGCCCTCCTTTTCGGCACCATGCCGAATTGGTCTCTCAAGATCGTCGCTGATCCGATCCGCGGTGCTAGGCTGCGGGAGTGGAGCTACGAAGATTCGTCGGCGTGGCGTATTTAGCTAGCCACGCTTGCTTCTCAAGATCCGAGCTAGCTACAGGAGTTGGGCTACGGACGTTCGTCGGAGTGGCATACTTAGCTAGCCACGTCTGCTTCTCAAGATCTGATCCAGAAGCTCCTCCTGCTGTTCCGAAGTCCCTGCTGTTGCAGCCTGGTTCGTGAGCGCCCAGTTACTGCTGTCTGGCACGTATGTGCACGTGTATCCGTGAGGGATCTCCTTAGGCGCCTCATACAAGAACTGGTAGTCGCTAGGATCGCCACCGATCTTGTAGACGACGAATGCCGGTGTACTCGGCACCTCTGGTGCTGCCGGCGCGAACGGCGGCGGTGGTTGGCTCTCAGAGTGGTAGCTCTCCTTGGTGAGTCCCTAGAGCAGGTCCTGACGAAGAGTACTGATGCCTCAAGATTTCATGGAGCACCCGAAGGGCGACACGCTCCAAAGTGTTCACCAGGCTCTCAGAATGGCGGTGTAGCGAATGAGCTACCATGAAATTGATCTCCTGACGCAAGGACCTGGTGCGTTCTTCTGAAGGGGTGGACAGGTCAATTCCGTCGAGCGCGCCTTTAGGTATGAACCATCTCCACCTGATGCCATGCGAGCGAGTCCTGTGGAAAGAGCCGATGAGGTCGGCCTCGAGGATAGCTTTGACGTCGTCATACTTCTTCTTGAGCTCCTCGGGCAGATCCTCGTACGTGACTGGAGTACCTTCCGCCATCTCAGATGTAGATGGCGATGCAGTTGATGTCGAAGACGGTCCCACCGGGCGTGCCAGAATGTGTTGGCGTCCGAAACTCACCGGCGAGCTACGGCTGGCAACACGAAGAGCCGGGAACAACTTAGGGCTGCGGCTAGCCCTGGTCCCTCCGAGCGACGGCCCGCAAAGCTTCTGGTACACACGTCCCGATCTTTGGTGCAAAGGCGTGCCACCTGATCTATACCTGATCAGGAAGGTAACGGATTTGCTTCGCTTAGTTTCCTGCATGGCATACACGTAAACATTAAATACGAGCCTCGATCGGCTCTTAGGTTGTCCTGTGAATCGGCTCAAGGAGCCGATCCACCCATGGTTCGTATGAGGTCTACGATCACATGGTGGTCCTGCTTGATCAATATGTAGCTAAAATGACCTACGATGATTTAGGGTTTTCACCGCATAATCGGAACATCCTACTCGTGATTGAGCCTGGCAGCTACGCACGGTGATAATAAACCGACCCTAGACAAGGCCTAAAAACCAACATTAAGTTGATCCCTGGAACATCTTGTCTAGGGTTAGCAAACTACACCCTACGTACCACTTGGATCCTTCAACCCGTTTGTAAGGCCTAACTATGCAGATATTAAACTAATCCCTGAAGAATCAAGGAGCAATCATAACGGATCGGATCTACTAATCAATGATCAAGCAAGGTGCCGCCCTTACACCTAAGAAAGGTGTAAGGACGGCTAGACGTCTAAAGGTTGCATGGACGGAAGCATGTAGCACGGTAGAACAATGCTAACCCTAACACATCTATGATAACTACGTTGCTCGCCATCAAAAAGGCTTCGAGCACGAGCAACGCATGAACGACGAATAAACGTATATCGCCTAGATCGCAAGATGCGATCTAGGCAAGCATGATGCTTACCCGGAAGAAACCCTCGAAACAAGGGGTCGGCGATGCGCCAAGATTGGTTTGTGATGAACGTGATTGTTGTCTTTCTTGATAACCCTAGATACATATTTATAGTCCGTAGACTTTCTAACGTGGGAATAATCCCAACCGTGCACGAGGCAAACTCTAACTAACCGACACGTATCCTACTATATTTACAGATACAAGGGCAAACTGCCCAATCTTCGTGTATAAGGCCGGTTCACGTATTTCTTCTATGTGTACTTCTTCAAGCCCAATCTTGATCGCGGCCCACCTCTGACTTGGTCAAATTCTGGTGATAACACTACTGTGCCGGCGCGACACAGTAGCCGCCACCGGCGGCGGCATCCCAGGACGGGGGAGTTCCCGTCCTCGATGTGCGCGAGCACATTCTCGAGGGTGCGGCCAGGCGCGCTCCACCATCGGCGGCGGCCGGCGGCGTTGTTCCTTGCCGGAGGAGGAGGAGGGCCGTCGTACACGGCGAGTTCGCGTTCGTACCTTCGCCGGAAGAACGCGATCCACGCTTCTGTTGGAGATATGCCCAAGAGGCAATAATAAAATGTTTATTATAATATATCTTTGTGTTTATGATAATGTTTGCATACCATGCTATAATTGTATTAACCGAAACATTGATACATGTGTGTTATGTAAATAACAAGGAGTTCCTAGTAAGCCTCTTGTATAACTAGCTTGTTGATTAATGGATGATCATGGTTTCGTGATCATGAACATTGGATGTTATTAATAACAAGGTTATGTCATTAGGTGAATGATATAATGGACACACACCCAAATGAGCGTAGCATAAGATCAAGTCATTATGTTCAATTTGCTATAAGCTTTCGATACATAGTTGCCTAGTCCTTCAACCATGAGATCATGTAAATCACTTACACCGGAAGGGTACTTTGATTACATCAAACGCCATTGCGTAAATGGGTGGTTATAAAGATGGGATTAAGTATTTGGAAAGTGTGAGTTGAGGCATATGGATCAGTAGTGGGATTTGTCCATCCTGATGACTGATACGCGTACAGCACGCGGCCGTTGGGAACCCCAAGAGGAAGGTGTGATGCGTACAGCGGCAAGTTTTCCCTCAGTATGAAACCAAGGTTTAATCGAACCAGTAGGAGCCAAGAAGCACGTTGAAGGTTGATGGCGGCGAGATGTAGTGCGGCGCAACACCGGGGATTCCGGCGCCAACGTGGAACCTGCACAACACAACCAAAGTACTTTGCCCCAACGAAACAGTGAGGTTGTCAATCTCACCGGCTTGCTGTAACAAAGGATTAGATGTATAGTGTGGATGATGATTGTTTGCAGAGAACAGTAGAACAATTGTAGTAGATTGTATTTCAGATGTAAAGAATGGACCGGGGTCCACAGTTCACTAGAGGTGTCTCTCCCATAAGATAAATAGCATGTTGGGTGAACAAATTACAGTTGGGCAATTGACAAATAAAGAGGGCATGACCATGCACATACATGATATGATGAGTATTGTGAGATTTAATTGGGCATTACGACAAAGTACATAGACCGCTATCCAGCATGCATCTATGCCTAAAAAGTCCACCTTCGGGTTATCATCCGAACCCCTTCCGGTATTAAGTTGAAAACAACGAGACAATTGCATTAAGTATGGTGCGTAATGTAATCAATAACTACATCCTCGGACATAGCATCAATGTTTTATCCCTAGTGGCAACGAGTACATCCATAACCTTAGAGGTTTACTGTCACTCCCCGGATTCACGGAGACATGAACCCACTATCGAGCATAAATACCCCCTCTTGGAGTTAAGAGTAAAAACTTGGCCAGAGCCTCTACTAATAACGGAGAGCATGCAAGATCATAAACAACACATAGATATAAATTGATAATCAACATAACATAGTATTCTCTATCCATCGGATCCCAACAAACACAACATATAGCATTACAGATAGATGATCTTGATTATGTTCGGCAGCTCACAAGATCCGACAATGAAGCACATAAGGAGAAGACAACCATCTAGCTACTGCTATGGACCCATAGTCCAGGGGTGAACTACTCACTCATCACTCCGGAGGCGACCATGGCGGCGTAGAGTCCTCCGGGAGATGAATTCCCTCTCCGGCAGGGTGCCGGAGGTGGTCTCCTGAATCCCCCGAGATGGGATTGGCGGCGGCGGCGTCTCTGGAAGGTTTTCCGTATCGTGGCTCTCGGTACTGGGGGTTTCGCGACGAAGGCTATTTGTAGGCGGAAGGGCAGGTCAGGGTGCCACACGAGGGGCCCAGGAGACAGGTCGGCGCGGCCAAGACCTGGGCCGCGCCGCCCTATCGTCTGGCCGCCTCGTGGCCCCACTTCGTTGACTCTCCGGTCTTCTGGAAGCTTCGTTTGAAAATAGGCCCATGGGCATTGATTTCGTCCAATTCCGAGAATATTTCCTTACTAGGATTTCTGAAACCAAAAACAGCAGAAAACAGCAACTGGCTCTTCGGCATCTCGTTAATAGGTTAGTGCCGGAAAATGCATAAATATGACATAAAGTATGCATAAAACATGTAGATATCATCAATAATGTGGCATGGAACATAAGAAATTATCGATACGTCGGAGACGTATCAGCATCCCCAAGCTTAGTTTCTGCTCGTCCCAAGCAGGTAAACGATAACAAAGATAATTTCTGGAGTGACATGCCATCATAACCTTGACCATACTATTGTAAAGCATATGAGCTGAGATCAAATCATTCAAAGCAAGTATCTATATTGATATAAGAGATGATAATTCAAGAGTTAGACAAGCTAGAAGTTTTCATGAACTATTGCTTTAAAGACATGCAACCGTACAAAGTTCATTAAGGATGTGTTAAGTATTCAGCATAGAAGTTCTATCCTTCATTCCAAGCATCAAGTAAATTTTCACAACATAAGAAGGATTCAGTCAAGTAAACATAAACATGAACGTCATGAATAAACTGTTTTGAAGTCTACTCAACCGATGAGCGCAAGCATTTGGTATTAGCACCAGGATGTTATGGCATAAAGAACATTAATGGGGGTTTGGAAGGCCAAATGGAAGAAAGGCTTGCAAAGCTGTAAATGACCATTAGACAAGAGGAAGCCTTATGATCGAAGCTATGCAAGGAGTAGTGATTGCCATGCAACGGATGCACATAGAGCTATATGTGTATGAAAGCTCTCCAATGGAACTAGTGGGGGTGCATCCAACTTGGTTGCTCACGAAGACCTAGAGCACTTTTGAGGAGGCTCATCATTGGAATATACAACCCAAGTTCTATAGTGTAAATTCCCCACATAGTTATACTAGTAAAACATGAAAACTCTCTCATATGAAGTGTAGGTGCTAAACATGAGCACAAATGATGACTATGAATAATGCGGGTGCTAAAACATGAGCACAAGTGTGGATAAAAGATAGTAATGCTGCCCCCTTTATCTTTATTCTCTTTTTTTTTCCTTCTCTTTTTTTTCTTTTTTTTCTTTCTTTTCATTTCATTTTTTTTCTTTCTTTTCTCTTTTTTTTCTTTTTTGATGGCCTCCATGGCTCTTTTCATTTTTAGGGGCAACATCCTAATATGACAACACACTTTTTGGTACAAATAACTCATAATGAATGAAACATGATGTATGAACTGTATGCCTCTGCCAGTATAGCAGGATGTGCAATGATCTAGCGTAACATGGGTAAACCACACATCAGCTGTATATGATCATGCAAAGAAATATATAAATAATAAATGACAACATGGCATGTAATGTAAAATGGATGTTGCATGACAATATATCTCGGAACAGCTATGGAAATGCTGTGGTAGGTAGGTATGGTGGCTGTTTTGAGGAGATGTATGGGCTTATGTGTAGGGGAACAAGAGAAAGTCCTCCCACGGGTTTGGATGTACTGGCGAAGTATGCACAATTCTCAATGTGAGCAAAAGGCAATGCACAGTACCGAAGAGGCTAGCAAATTTGGATGGTGGAAGTGCCAAAAACCGTAGCTTAACATTAGTCAAAAAGAACTCACAAGCTTATTGCAAACATCTAACAGGTTCAACATTAAGAGCATGATTAAAATTTACTCCAAGGAGGGCCGTTCACGGTGGCACAAGTACCCCGCTAGCTCCCTCGACCTTCAGCACAACTTAGTTATTACGATGAACTCTCAGACATGGAAAGCTATCAAGTCCAACTACACCTTCAACTATTTAAATAGAGTTTGTAGTACGGCACAAGCTTAAAGACAACAATCCACTACTAATTTTAACTTATTTATCCAGCAAGCCTTACCATCTAAATACCTCAAAACATTTGCAAAGAATCAAGTTATCAAAGCTCAATGTTCTACAAGTATTTTATTATACACTACCACATGCAACATTTCCCGTTTCTAACCATACAACAATTTAACGAAGAAGATTCTTCGCCATGAATATTATGAGTAAAGCCTAAGGACATACTTGTCCATATGCAACAGCGGAGCGTGTCTCTCTCCCACACAAAGAATGCTAGGATCCATTTTATTCAAACAAAACAAAAACAAAAACAAACCGACGCTCCAAGCAAAGCACATAAGATGTGATGGAATAAAAATATAGTTTCAGGGGAGGAACCTGATAATGTTGTTGATGAAGAAGGGGATGCCTTGGGCATCCCCAAGCTTAGACGTTTGAGTCTTCTTGATATATGCAGGGGTGAACCACCGGGGCATCCCCAAGCTTAGAGCTTTCACTCTCCTTGATCATGTTGTATCATCTCCCTCTCTTGATCCTTGAAAACTTCCTCCACACCAAACTCAAAACAACTCATTAGAGGGTTAGTGCACAATCAAAATATACATTTTCAGAGGTGACATAATCATTCTTAACACTTCTGGACATTGCACAAAGCTACTGAAAGTAAATGGAATCGAAAAATCCATCGAACATATCAAAACAGGCAATGCGAAATAAAAGGCAGAATCTGTCAAAACAGAACAGTTCGTAAAGATGAATTTTATTGAGGCACCAGACTTGCTCAAATGAAAATGCTCAAATTGAATGAAAGTTGCGTACATATCTGAGGATCACTCACGTGAATTGGCATAATTTTCTGAGTTACCTACAGAGAATTTGGCCTAGATTCGTGACAGCAAAGAAATCTGTTTCTGCGCAGTAATCCAAATCTAGTATGAACCTTACTATCAACGACTTTACTTGGCACAACAATGCACAAAACTAAGATAAGGAGAGGTTGCTACAGTAGTAAACAACTTCCAAGACACAAATATAAAACAAAATACTGTAGTAAAAACATGGGTTGTCTCCCATAAGCGCTTTTCTTTAACGCCTTTCAGCTAGGCGCAGAAAGTGTGTATCAAGTATTATCAAGAGACGAAGTGTCAACATCATAATTTGTTCTAATAATAGAATCAAAAGGTAACTTCATTCTCTTTCTAGGGAAGTTTTCCATACCTTTCTTGAGAGGAAATTGATATTTAATATTACCTTCCTTCATATCAATGATAGCACCAACGAGTTCGAAGAAAAGGTCTTCCCAATATAATGGGACAAGATGCATTGCATTCAATATCCAAGACAACAAAATCAACGGGGACAAGGTCATTGTTAACGGTAATGCGAACATTATCAACTTTCCCCAAATGTTTCTTTGTAGAATGATCAGCAAGATTAACATCCAAATAATAATTTTTCAATGGTGGCAAGTCAAGCATATTATAAATTTTCTTAGGCATAACAGAAATACTTGCACCAAGATCACATAAAGCATTACAATCAAAGTCATTGACCTTCATCTTAATGATGGGCTTCCAACCATCCTCTAGCTTCCTAGGATCGAATAGAAGCTTCGCGTTCTAATTTCTCTTCTCTAGCTTTTATGAGAGCATTTGTAATATGTTTCGTGAAAGCCAAGTTTATAGCACTAGCATTAGGACTCTTAGCAAGTTTTTGTAAGAACTTTATAACTTCAGAGATGTGGCAATCATCAAAATTTAAACCATTATAATCTAAAGCAATGGGATCATCATCCCCAATGTTGGAAAAAATTTCAGCGGCTTTATCACGAGCGGTTTCAGTGAGTTTTAGCAGTTCCAGGCAGTTTTTCGCGCTTTGCATTAGAAGTGGGAACATTGCCAACACCAATTATTTTACCATTAATAGTAGGAGGTGCAGCAACATGTGTAGAATTAGCATTGCTAGTGGTGGTAATAGTCCAGACTTTAGCTATATTATCTTCTTTTTCATTTTCTTCTCTTTCCCACCTTGCACGCAATTCGGCCATCAATCTTATATTCTCATTAATTCTAACTTGGATGGCATTTGCTGTAGTAACAACTTTATTATTATGATTCTCATGAGGCATAACTTTCGATTTCAAAAGATCAACATCAACAGCAAGACTATCGACTTTAGAAGCAAGTATATCAATTTTCCCAAGCTTTTCTTCAACAGATTTGTTAAAAGCAGTTTGTGTACTAATAAATTCCTTAAGCATGGCTTCAAGTCCAGGGGGTGTGTTCCTATTATTGTTGTAAGAATTCCCATAAGAATTACCATAGCCGTTGCCATTATTATAAGGATATGGCCTATAGTTGTTACTAGAATTGTTCCGGTAAGCATTGTTGTTGAAATTATTATTTTTAATGAAGTTTACATCAACATGTTCTTCTTGGGCAACCAATGAAGCTAACGGAACATTATTAGGATCAACATTTGTCCTATCATTCACAAGCATAGACATAATAGCATCAATCTTATCACTCAAGGAAGAGGTTTCTTCGACAGAATTTACCTTCTTACCTTGTGGAGCTCTTTCCGTGTGCCATTCAGAGTAATTAATCATCATATTATCAAGATGCTTTGTTGCTTCACCAAGAGTAATGGACATAAAGGTACCTCCAGCAGCTGAATTCAATAGATTCCGCGAAGAAAAATTCAGTCCTGCATAAAAGGTTTGGATGATCATCCAAGTAGTCAGTCCATGGGTTGGGCAATTTTTAACCAAAGATTTCATTCTTTCCCATGCTTGTGCAACATGCTCATTATCCAATTGTTTAAAATTCATTATGCTACTCCTCAAAGATATAATTTTAGCAGGGGGTAATATCTACCAATAAAAGCATCCTTGCATTTAGTCCATGAATCAATACTGTTCTTAGGCAAAGATAGCAACCAATCTTTAGCTCTTCCTCTTAATGAGAAAGGAAACAATTTTAATTTTATAATGTCACCATCTACATCTTTATACTTTTGCATTTCACATAGTTCAACAAAATTATTGAGATGGGCAGCAGCATCATCAGAACTAACACCAGAAAATTGCTCTCACATAACAAGATTTAGTAAAGCAGGTTTAATTTCAAAGAATTCTGCTGTAGTAGCAGGTGGAGCAATAGGTGTGCATAAGAAATCATTATTATTTGTTGTGAAGTCACACAACTTAGTATTTTCAGGGGTACCCATTTTAGCAATAGTAAATAAAGCAAACTAGAAAAAGTAAATGTAAGTAACTAATTTTTTTGTGTTTTTGATATAGCAAACAAGATAGCAAATAAAGTAAAACTAGCAACTAATTTTTTTGTGCTTTGATTTAGTGCAGCAAACAAAGTACTAAATAAAATAAAGCAAGACAAAAACAAAGTAAAGAGATTGGGATGTGGAGACTCCCCTTGCAGCGTGTCTTGATCTCCCCGGCAACGGCGCCAGAAAACAATCTTGATACGCGTACAGCACGCGACCGTTGGGAACCCCAAGAGGAAGGTGTGATGCGTACAGCGGCAAGTTTTCCCTCAGTATGAAACCAAGGTTTAATCGAACCAGTAGGAGCCAAGAAGCACGTTGAAGGTTGATGGCGGCGAGATGTAGTACGGCGCAACACCAGGGATTCCGGCGCCAACGTGGAACCTGCGAAACACAACCAAAGTACTTTGCCCCAACGAAACAGTGAGGTTGTCAATCTCACCGGCTTGCTGTAACAAAGGATTAGATGTATAGTGTGGATGATGATTGTTTGCGAGAGAACAGTAGAACAATTGCGGTAGATTGTATTTCAGATGTAAAGAATGGACCGGGGTCCACGAGTTCACTAGAGGTGTCTCTCCCATAAGATAAATAGCTTGTTGGGTGAACAAATTACGAGTTGGGCAATTGACAAATAGAGAGGGCATGACCATGCACATACATGATATGATGAGTATTGTGAGATTTAATTGGGCATTACGACAAAGTACATAGACCGCTATCCAGACATGCATCTATGCCTAAAAAGTCCACCTTCGAGGTTATCATCCGAACCCCTTCCAGTATTAAGTTGAAAACAACGAGACAATTGCATTAAGTATGGTGCGTAATGTAATCAATAACTACATCCTCGGACATAGCATCAATGTTTTATCCCTAGTGGCAACGGTACATCCATAACCTTAGAGGTTTCTGTCACTCCCCAGATTCACGGAGACATGAACCCACTATCGAGCATAAATACCCCCTCTTGGAGTTAAGAGTAAAAACTTGGCCAGAGCCTCTACTAATAACGGAGAGCATGCAAGATCATAAACAACACATAGATATAAATTGATAATCAACATAACATAGTATTCTCTATCCGTCGGATCCCAACAAACACAACATATAGCATTACAGATAGATGATCTTGATCATGTTCGGCAGCTCACAAGATCCGACAATGAAGCACATAAGGAGAAGACAACCATCTAGCTACTGCTATGGACCCATAGTCCAGGGGTGAACTACTCACTCATCACTCCGGAGGCGACCATGGCGGCGTAGAGTCCTCCGGGAGATGAATCCCCTCTCCGGCAGGGTGCCGGAGGCGATCTCCTGAATCCCCCGAGATGGGATTGGCGGTGGCGGCGTCTCTGGAAGGTTTTCCGTATCGTGGCTCTCGGTACTGGGGGTTTCGCGACGAAGGCTATTTGTAGGCGGAAGGGCAGGTCAGGGGGCCACACGAGGGGCCCAGGAGACAGGTCGGCGCGGCCAAGACCTGGGCCGCGCCGCCCTATCATCTGGCCGCCTCGTGGCCCCACTTCGTTGACTCTCCGGTCTTCTGGAAGCTTCGTGTGAAAATAGGCCCCTGGGCGTTGATTTCGTCCAATTCCGAGAATATGTCCTTACTAGGATTTACGAAACCAAAAACAGCGAGAAAATAGCAACCGGCTCTTCGGCATCTCGTTAATAGGTTAGTGCCGGAAAATGCATAAATATGACATAAAGTATGCATAAAACATGTAGATATCATCAATAATGTGGCATGGAACATAAGAAATTATCGATACGTCGGAGACGTATCAATGACGGATAGATATACTCTGGGCCCTCTCGGTGGAATGTCATCTGATTAGCTTGCAAGCATATGATTGGATCATAAGAGATGACATACCACGGTACGAGTAAAGAGTACTTGTCAGTAACGAGGTTGAACAAGGTATGGAGATACCGATGATCGAACCCCGGACAAGTAAAATATCTCGTGACAAAGGGAATTGGCATCGTATGTAAATGGTTCAATCGATCACTAAGTCATCATTGAATATGTGGGAGCCATTATGGATCTCCAGATCCCGCTATTGGTTATTGCTCGGAGATGAGTCTCGACCATGTCTACATAGTTCGCGAACCGTAGGGTGACGCGCTTAAGGTTCGATGTCGCATAAGTAGATTCGGAATATGAGATGGAGACCGAAGTTTGTTCAGAGTCTCGGATGGGATCCAGGACATCACGAGGAGGTCCGGAATGGTCCGGAGAATAAGATTCATATATGAGAAGTCATTTTCAGGGTTACCGGAAAAGTTCAGGATTTTTCGGTATTGTACCGGAGGTTCTAGAAGGTTCCAGAGGGTACCATAGTGGGGCCCACCTATCTTGGACGACCAACATGGACCGGAGGGGTCGCATAGGCCCACATGGGCCAGGCACACCAGCCCCCAAGGCCCATGTGGCTGGATCAAGTGGATAAGATCAAATCCCTTGAAAATAGGGACTTAACTTGGGGGGAAGTTCCCCCCTTGTTTTGGCCGACCCTTGGGCTTGGAGGAGGGGCCAAGGCAGCCCCCCCACGCCTATATAAGAGGGAGGGGAGGGCTGGGGCGCAGCACATTGATCTCTACGGGTGCTTCTATTCTTGTAGACAGTGTTGGGCCTCCAAGAGCAGAGGTTTGTAGAACAGCAGCAAGTTTCCCTTAAGTGGATCACCCAAGGTTTATCGATCTCAGGGAGGAAGAGGTCAAAGATATCCCTCTCATGCAACCCTGCAACCACAAAGCAAGAAGTCTCTTGTGTCCCCAACACACCTAATAGGTGAACTAGTTCAGCGAAGAGATAGTGAAATACAGGTGGTATGAATAAGTATGAGCAGTAGTAACGGCGCCAGAAAAGTGCTTTGCTGCCCAGGACTGGTGTGTGGTTGATGGTGGTAATATTGCGAGACGATACAGATGCGAGTAGAACGATGAAACAAGCAGCGATAGCAGTATTGGAAACAAGGCCTAGGGATCATACTTTCACTAGTGGACACTCTCAACATTGATCACATAACAGAATAAATAGATAGATGCTAGACTCTACACTCTCTTGTTGGATGATGAACACCACTAACTGTGTAGGATTACACGAACCCTCAATGCCGGAGTTAACAAGCTCCACAATATTCGATGTTCATATTTAAATAACCTTAGAGTGCACGACAGATCAACACAACCAAACGAAGTACTAACATAGCATGCACACTGTCACCTTCACGCTACGAAAGGAGGAATAGATCACATCAATACCATCATAGCAATATTTAACTTCATAATCTACAAGAGATCACAATCATAGCATACGCTAAGTACTACACGATGCACATACTGTCAACATTACACCGTGCAGGAGGAATAGACTATTTCAATAACATCACTAGAGTAGCACATAGATGATATTCAACTTGATCACAAAGAGACAGAGAGATGAACCACATAGCTACAACGGAGCCCTCAGCCCCGGGGGTGAATTACTCCCTCCTCATCATGGAGACAGCGATGGCGGTGAAGATGGCGGTGGAGACGGTGGTGGAGATGGCTCCGGGGGCAATTCCCCGTCCCGGCGGCGTGCCGGAACAGAGACTTCTGTCCCCCGAATTGGAGTTTTGCGATGGCGGTGGCTCTGGATGGTTTTCTCTGGTTTCGTCCAACGGGGTCGAGGTTTTAGGTCAAGGATGATTAAATAGGCGAAGAGGCGGAGTCGGAGGGGCGACGAGGCGATGACACAATAGGGGGGCGCGGCCCAGGCCCTGGCCGTGCCACCCTGTCATCTGGGGCCCCTGTGGCCCCCCTCTGGCCTCTCTCGGGTGTTCTGGATGCTTCCGGGGATTCTAAGATGCTGGGCGTTGATTTCTTCCGATTCCGAGAATATTTCCTTACTAGGATTTCTGAAACCAAAAACAGCAGAAAACAGCAACTGGCCCTTCGGCATCTCGTCAATAGGTTAGTTCCCGAAAACGCATAAAAACGACATAAAGTATGCATAAAACATGTAGATATCATCAATAATGTGGCATGGAACATAAGAAATTATCGATACGTCGGAGACGTATCAGCATCCCCAAGCTTAGTTTCTGCTCGTCCCGAGCAGGTAAACGATAACAAAGATAATTTCTGGAGTGACATGCCATCATAACCTTGATCATACTATTGTAAGCACATGTAATGAATGCAGCGATCAAAACAATGGTAAATGACATGAGTAAACAAATGAATCATATAGCAAAGACTTTTCATGAATAGTACTTTCAAGACAAGCATCAATAAGTCTTGCATAAGAGTTAACTCATAAAGCAATAATTCAAAGTAAAGGTATTGAAGCAACACAAAGGAAGATTAAGTTTCAGCAGTTGCTTTCAACTTGTAACATGTATATCTCATGGATAGTTGTCAATGTAAAGTAATATAACAAGTGCAATATTCAAGTATGTAGGAATCAATGCACAGTTCACACAAGTGTTTGCTTCTTGAGGTGGAGAGAAATAGGTGAACTGACTCAACATAAAAGTAAAAGAATGGCCCTTCACAGAGGGAAGCATTGATTGCTATATTTGTGCTAGAGCTTTGGTTTTGAAAACATATAGAGAGCATAAAAGTAAAATTTTGAGAGGTGTTTGTTGTTGTCAACGAATGGTAGTGGGTACTCTAACCCCCTTGCCAGACAAACCTTCAAAGAGCGGCTCCCATTTTATTTTTATTTTTGTGTGGCACTCCTTCCAACCTTTCTTTCACAAACTATGGCTAACCGAATCCTCGGGTGCCTGCCAACAATCTCATACCATGAAGGAGTGCCTTTTTATTTTAGTTTTATTATGATGACACTCCTTGCTTTCTCAAGCCATGGCTAACCGAATCCTTCGGGTGCCGTCCAACAATCACATACCATGGAGGAGTGTCTATTTTTGTTAATTAATTTGGGACTGGGAATCCCATTGCCAGCTCTTTTTGCAAAATTATTGGATAAGCGGATGAAGCCACTAGTCCATTGGTGAAAGTTGCCCAACAAGATTGAAAGATAAACACCACATACTTCCTCATGAGCTATAAAACATTGACACAAATCAGAGGTAATAAATTTTGAATTGTTTAAAGGTAGCACTCAAGCAATTTACTTTGGAATGGCGGAGAAATACCATGTAGTAGGTAGGTATGGTGGACACAAATAGCATAGTGGTTGGCTCAAGTATTTTGGATGCATGAGAAGTATTCCCTCTCGATACAAGGCTTAGGCTAGCAAGGTTATTTGACACAAACACAAGGATGAACCGGTGCAGCAAAACTCACATAAAAGACATATTGTAAACATTATAAGACTCTACACCGTCTTCCTTGTTGTTCAAACTCTTTACTAGAAATTATCTAGACCTTAGAGAGACCAATTATGCAAACCAAATTTTAGCAAGCTCTATGTATTTCTTCATTAATAGGTGCAAAGTACATGATGCAAGAGCTTAAACATGAGCACAACAATTGCCAAGTATCACATTACCCAAGACATTTTAGCAATTACTACATGTAGCATTTCCCGTTTCCAACCATATAACAATTAACGAAGCAGTTTCAACCTTCGCCATGAAAATTAAAAGCTAAGAATACATGTGTTCATACGAACCAGCGGAGCGTGTCTCTCTCCCACACAAGCATTTATTCAAACAAAAACAAAAACAAAAACAAACAGACGCTCCAAGTAAAGTACATAAGATGTGGCCGAATAAAAATATAGTTTCAAGAGAAGTGACCTGATAGTTTTGTCGATGAAGAAGGGGATGCCTTGGGCATCCCCAAGCTTAGATGCTTGAGTCTTCTTGAAATATGCAGGGATGAACCACCGGGGCATCCCCAAGCTTAGAGCTTTCACTCTCCTTGATCATAGTATATCACCCTCCTCTCTTGACCCTTGAAAACTTCCTCCACACCAAACTCGAAACAAACTCATTAGAGGGTTAGTGCATAATCAAAAACTCACATGTTCAGAGGTGACAAAATCATTCTTAACACTTCTGGACATTGCTCAAAGCTACTGGAAGTCAATGGAACAAAGAAATCCATCGAACATAACAAAACTGGCAATGCGAAATAAAAGGCAGAATCTGTCAAAACAGAGCAGTCCGTAAAGACGAATTTTATCGAGGCACCAGACTTGCTCAAATGAAAATTCTCAAATTGAATGAAAGTTGCGTACATATCTGAGGATCACTCATGTAAATTGGCATAATTTTGTGAGTTACCTACAGAGAATTAGGCCCAGATTCGTGACAGACAAGAAATCTGTTTCTACGCGAGTAATCCAAATCTAGTATGAACCTTACTATCAAAGACTTTACTTGGCACAACAATGCAACAAAACTAAGATAAGGAGAGGTTGCTACAGTAGTAACAACTTCCAAGACTCAAATATAAAACAAAGTTACGTAGCAAAATAAACACATGGGTTATCTCCCAAGAAGTTCTTTCTTTATAGCCATTAAGATGGGCTCAGCAGTTTTAATGATGCACTCGCAAGAAATAGTATTTGAAGCAAAAGAGAGCATCAAGAGGCAAATTCAAAACAAATTTAAGTCTAACATTCTTCCTATGAAAAGGAATCTTGTAAATAAACAAGTTCATGAAGCATAATGCAACAAGCATAGAAAGATAAAACAAGTGCAGCTTCAAGATTTTAAGCATATAGAGAGGTGTTTTAGTAACATGAAAATTTCTACAATCATATTTTCCTCTCTCATAATAATATCCAGTAGCATCATGAGCAAACTCAACAATATAACTATCACATAGAGCATTCTTATCATGAGTCGCATGCATAAAATTATTACTACTCCCATCATAAGCATAGTCATTCTTATTAATTGTAGTGGGAGCAAATTCAACAAAGTAGCTATCATTATTATTCTCATCATCAAATATAGGAGGCATATTGTAATCATAATCAAATTTATCCTCCATAACAGGCGGTACCAAAAGGCTACTATCATTATAATCATCATAAATAGGAGGCAAAGTATCATCAAAGTAGATTTCCTCCTCAATGCTTGGGGGACTAAAAAGATCATGCTCATCAAAACCAGCTTCCCCAAGCTTAGAATTTTCCATATCATTAGCAACAATGGTGTTCAATGTGTTCATGCTAATATGTTCCATGGGTTTTTTAATTTTCGGATCAAACCATCCATGTCTTAAATCAGGAAATAGAATAAGAAGCTCATTGTTGTCCATTATGCCTTACTAGTGTAAACAAGAAACAAAAAGATGCAATTGCAGGATCTAAAGGAAATAGCTTCGAGCACAAACACAATGGCGCCGAGAAAAGTACTGTTACCCGGAGCCGGAGTATGAGTGCCTTTTACGTTTCCTCCCCGGCAACGGCGCCAGAAAAGTACTTGATGTCTACGGGTGCTTCTATTCTTGTAGACAAGTGTTGGGCCTCCAAGAGCGGAGGTTTGTAGAACAGCGAGCAAATTTCCCTTAAGTGGATCACCTAAGGTTTATCAATCTCAGGGAGGAAGAGGTCAAAGATATCCCTCTCATGCAACCCTGCAACCACAAAGCAAGAAGTCTCTTGTGTCCCCAACACACCTAATAGGTGCACTAGTTCGGCGAAGAGATAGTGAAATACAGGTGGTATGAATAAGTATGAGCGATAGTAACGGCGCCGAGAAAAGTGCTTTGCTGCCCAGGACTGGTGTGTGGTTGATGGTGGTAATATTGCAGACAGTACAGATGCAGTAGAACAGTAAACAAGCAGCGATAGCTGTATTGGAAACAAGGCCTAGGGATCATACTTTCACTAGTGGACACTCTCAACATTGATCACATAACAGAATAAATAGATAGATGCTAGACTCTACACTCTCTTGTTGGATGATGAACACCACTAACTGTGTAGGATTACACGAACCCTCAATGCCGGAGTTAACAAGCTCCACAATATTCGATGTTCATATTTAAATAACCTTAGAGTGCACGACAGATCAACACAACCAAACCAAGTACTAACATAGCATGCACACTCGTCACCTTCACGCTACGAAAGGAGGAATAGATCACATCAATACCATCATAGCAATAGTTAACTTCATAATCTACAAGAGATCACAATCATAGCATACGCCAAGTACTACACGATGCACACACTGTCAACATTACACCGTGCAGGAGGAATAGACTACTTTAATAACATCACTAGAGTAGCACATAGATGATATTCAACTTGATCACAAAGAGAGAGATGAACCACATAGCTACAGCGGAGCCCTCAGCCCCGGGGGTGAATTACTCCCTCCTCATCATGGAGACAGCGATGGCGGTGAAGATGGCGGTGGAGACGGCGGTGGAGATGGCTCCGGGGCAATTCCCCGTCCGGCGGCGTGCTGGAACAGAGACTTCTGTCCCCCGAATTGGAGTTTTGCGATGGCGGCGGCTCTGGATGGTTTTCTCTGGTTTCGTCAAACGGGGTCGAGGTTTTAGGTCAAGGACGATTAAATAGGTGAAGAGGCGGAGTCGGAGGGGCGACGAGGCGATGACACAATAGGGGGGCGCGGCCAGGCCCTGGCCGCGCCACCCTGTCATCTGGGGCCCCTGTGGCCCCCCTCTGGCCTCTCTCGGGTGTTCTGGATGCTTCCGGGGATTCTAAGATGCTGGGCGTTGATTTCGTCCGATTCCGAGAATATTTCCTTACTAGGATTTCTGAAACCAAAAACAGCAGAAAACAACAACAAGCCCTTCGGCATCTCGTCAATAGGTTAGTTCCGGAAAACGCATAAAAACAACATAAAGTATGCATAAAACATGTAGATATCATCAATAATGTGGCATGGAACATAAGAAATTATCGATACGTCGGAGATGTATCACACATCATCCCCCCAAGCCCTTGCCGCCCCTCTCTCCCTCCTCCTTCTTACTGCGCAGGCTTGGCGAAGCCCTGTAGGAATTTCTCCTCCACCTCCACCACAACGCCGTCGTGCTGCTGGGATTCCGAGGGGATCTACCACACCTCCGCTGCCCGCTGGAACGGGGAGAGGAAGGGCTTCATCGACACCGTACGCGCGACCGAGTACGGAAGTGCTACCGGATTGCAGCACCGGGGATGATCGTTTACACCAACAACGAGATTAATCTCGTAGGCTTTGGAATCTTCGAGGGTTAGTCTCATCTCCATCTCGTTGCTTCAATCTTGTAGATTAGATCTTTGCTTTTCCATAGATTAGATCTTGGATTTATTCGTCTATGCGGTAGGAAACTTTTTTTTTCCATGCAACGAACCCATCAGTGGTATCAGAGCCATGTCTATGCATAGATCTATTGCACGAGTAGAACACAATGGTTTTGTGGGCGGTGATGCTCTTGTTGCTTTAGTTTGTGTACTTTGCTTCTTGCGGGATGGTGGGATGAAGCGGCCCGGGCTAACTTTACATGACCGCGTCTCATGAGACTTGCTCCACGCTTGACATGCAACTTGTATTGCATAAGTGGCTTTGCGGGTGTCTGTCTCTCCCACCATAGTGAAGATTGTAATTTGCATTTCTATTGTCAACACTAGTATCACCGTTGTGGTTCATGTTCGTAGGTAGATTGGATCTTACTCGAAAACCCTAAACCACGTAAAATATGCAAACCAAATTAGAGGCGTCTAACTTGTTTTTGCAGGGTTTGGTGATGTGATATGGCCATGATGTGATGATGATTATATTTGATGTATGAGATGTTCATTATTGTATTATGGCAACCGGCAGGAGCCTAATGGTTGTCTTTAAATTTTTTAAGACCTGCGTGTCTATTCATCATGTAATAGCTTTATTTCAAGTAGTTGTTATAGTAGCTATAAGTGATGGACAAGCATGAAGCGGCGCCATGGACCTTGGTGCAATGCTGGTGATGATGGAGATCATGTTCGTGTGCTTTGGAGATGGAGATCAAAAGCACAAGAAGAAAGGCCATATCATATCACATATTATGAATTGCATGTGATGTTAATCCTTTATGCATCTTATCTTGCTTAGATCGCGACGGTAGCATTATAAGATGATCCCTCACATTAATATAGAGATAATAAAGTGTTCTCCCCTCGTATGCACCGTTGCTACAGTTCGTCGTTTTGAAGCATCTCGTGATGATCGGATGTGATAGACTCTACGTTCACATACAACGGGTGTAAGCCATGTTTGCACACACGGAATACTTGGGTTTGGTTGGCGAGCCTAGCATGTACAGACATGGCCTCGGGACACAGGAAACCGAAAGGGTTAACACGAGTCATATGGATGATATGATCAACATGTTGATGTTCACCATCGAAGCTACATCATCTCACGTGATGATCGGTTTTGGTGTAGTGGATTTGGATCGTGTACCACTTAACAACCATGAGGGATGTTGTATTAAGTGGGAGTTCATTAGTAATTAGATTAAAACATGAACTAATTGTCATGAACATAGTCTGAATAGTATTTTGAATTAAATTTGTAGAATTGGCATCCGTTATCTTCCATGCGCTAGTCTTGTAATTGAGATAGAAATATTGTTAAGTCTGACAAGTAACTTTACGGACCGGTACCGTATTGTTAAAGAATCAAGATATGATTAAGTCCTAATGCAAACTTTTAGTAAACCTCACATTGATGATTCAAAGAGCAATGGTTTCAATTAGTACCAAATCATCTTGTCTCCGTGAAACTTGAAGTTCAAATCCGTTTGAAAAGTAAGGAGCTGGAAATTTTGTTTTCGAAATAAGCAAGGTATGAGATATATGTGATATCTAAGACCTTATTGCAAGATGATAGAATATAATCTAGTGAGACTACATAAACTCATAAGTTTTATGGGAATGTACGAAGGTTGACGACGCTAGGCGTCCCGATCCTCCAACTAGTTGGGCACTAACGATATTTGTATATCCATGAAATGATCGTCCTTAGTATGCACCATTGCTAAGACTCGTCGTTTCGAAGCATCACTTGATGATCGGGTGTTATAGATTCTACGTGTGCATACAACGGGTGCAAGCCAGATTTGCACATGCGAATACTGAGGTTAAACTTCACGAGCCTAGCATGTACAGACATGGTCTCGGAAAGTCGTCATGATTTGATGGTTAAAATTGTGAGTGAAATTGTTCATCACATTAAAAGTTACTAATAGTGAAATCTGGAACACTTGTCATGTGATGATCAACTTCAAGGTAAGATCCTCAAGGTTATTGGTGTTTGACCAACAAACCTAGAAGTTATTGAAGGTGAGGTGTTTTCTGAGAATGAGGAAAGCTAAAAGAGAAACTACAAAAGATATTTTGGCAGAAAGAAAGAAAAGACTAGAAAGTCTAGCTCAGGTGTATATAGATGATATACATGTTATGGATGTACTCCTTGTTTGGTCACATAATGAAATTCTTGGGTATTTTTACAATATTGGATGGTATGAGATGTCATACAATACAAGAATATGATGGCCTAAGTGACTGATAAGGAATATGGTAATAATACACGTCTGGAACATAGTAAAGTGTTATTATGTTTGTCGTTGGCATTCTACCTAGCCCTTAGAATTTATAATAAATAACTTAATAAATTGTTATTTTGCTCTGGTCGAATGAAAACAATGAGTTGTTCAAATTATGACATTGCTCCATGTACGATAGATAAGTTATTATAAATCTTAATGGTGAAACACACATACATAACACTGACGCTAAAATGCCATAAGGCAAATGATTTGAATTCCACTTATTTGTGGAACCGCCGTTTAGGTCATGTTAGAGAGGAACACATGAAGGAATTCCATGCAAATGGATTTTTGGAGTCATATGATTTTTGAATCATTTGGTGCTTGCAAATCTCTTCTAAAAGGAAATGACTTAAATATCGTTCATAGGCCAAGAGTTGAACGGGCAACTAACTTAGTGGAAACATACATGGTGATGTATATAGTTCACTGGGCATAGTTGTGTGCGGGAGATTCTTCTACTTCATGAAAACTTCCAACAATGAATTGAGTATATATATGTGGATATATTTGATAAGGAAGAAGTTTGAAACATTTGAATGGATTCAAATAAATTTCAGCATGAAGTGGAAATCATCGTAATAGAAAATTCAAATATCTATGATTGGATCATGGCGGAAATATTTGAATTACGGGTTTTGGCGAACATCTAAGAGAGTTATGAAATCGTTCTACAACCTCACGTTTCTTGGAGTATCATAGTGATGATGGAGTATCCAAGAGACGTATCCAAACCTGTTGGGTTAATGATGAGATAATATAAAATGACGCCATTATATTTTTTATGGATTATGATTTAGAGACTACCACTTTTACACTGAATAGAGCATCATCATGATCCGTTGAAATGACACCATACGAGTTATGGCATGGGTATGAACCCTAATAGTCCTTTCTTAAATTTTGGTATGCATAGCATAAATAAATAAGTTCACAACCAAAATCGGATGAATGTCTTTGTTGGTTATCCCAAGAGAATGGATTGGGAATTCTTCTCACTATGAAGTAAAAGACAAAAGTGTTTGTTAATATTACTTGCTTATTTCCAAGAAATTGTTTTCTAGCGAAGTATTTGAGTGGGAGGACAATAGTGTTGGAGATATGCCCAAGAGACAATAATAAAATGGTTATTATAATATCTTTGAGTTTATGATAATGTTTACATACCATGCTATAATTGTATTAACCGAAACATTGATACATGTGTGTTATGTGAACAACAAGGAGTCCCTAGTAAGCCTCTTGTATAACTAGCCTGTTGATTAATAGATGATCATCGTTTCATGATCATGAACATTGGATGTTATTAATAACAAGGTTATGTCATTATGTGAATGATATAATGGACACACCCAATTAAGCGTAGCATCAGATCACGTCATTAAGTTATTTGCTATAAGCTTTCGATACATAGTTACCTAGTCCTTATGACCATGAGATCATGTAAATCACTTATACCGGAAAGGTACTTTGATTACATTAAATGCCACTGCGTAAATGGGTGTTTATAAAGGTGGGATTAAGTATCCGGAAAGTATGAGTTGAGGCATATGGATCAACAGTGGGATTTGTCCATCCCGATGACGGATAGATATACTCAGGGCCCTCTCGGTGGAATGTCGTCTAAAAGCTTGCAAGCATATGAATGGTTTATAAGAGACCACATACCACGGTACGAGTAAAGAGTACTTGTCATGAGACGAGGTTGAACGAGGTATAGAGATACCGATGATCAAACCTCGGACAAGTAAAATATCGCGTGACAAAGGGAATTGGTATCGTATGTGAATGGTTCATTCGATCACTAAAGTCATCGTTGAATATGTGGGAGCCATTATGGATCTCCAGATCCCTCTATTGGTTATTGGTCGGAGAGAAGTCTCAACCATGTCTACATAGTTCGCGAACCGTAGGGTGACACACTTAAGGTTTGATGTCGTTTAAGTAGATATGGAATATGGAATGGAGTTCGAAGTTTTGTTCGGAGTCTCGGATGGGATCCAGGACATCACGAGGAGTTCCGGAATGGTCCGGAGAATAAGATTCATATATAGGAAGTCACTTTCCAAATTTGGAAATGATCCGATGAATTTATGGAAGGTGGTTTCTAGAATTATCCGGAATAAATCACTATGGAAGGAGGAGTCCCGGAGGGACTCCACAAACCCTAACCAGCCAACCAAGTGGGAGGGTGGAGTCCATGGTGGACTCCACCTCCTTGGCCAGCCAAGAAAAGGGGGAGGGGAGAGTCCCTGTCCCTCTAGGTTTCGTCCATAAGGCAGTTTTTCTGTTGGGGTCTTATTCGAAGACTTTGGGCAAACCCTTGGGGTTCCACCTATATAATGAGGAGGAGAGGGAGGGGCAGCCCATGGCTTGGCCGCACCACCCCTGCCCCCTTGAGGCCGGCGCCCATAGCCCCCTCTCCCCAAACCCTAGCCTCCCCTCCTCCACATACAAACTCCCGCAGCGCATAGGCGAAACCCTGCCGGAGTTCTCCACCACCACCGCCACCACTCCGTCGTGCTGCCGGGATTCCGAGGAGGATCTACTACTTCCGCTGCCTGCTGGAACGGGGAGAAGGACGTCATCATCAACACCAAATGTGTGACCGAGTACGGAGGTGCTGCCCGATCGTGGCACCGTGATCAAGATCTTCTACGCGCTTTTGCAAGCGGCAAGTGATCGTCTACCGTAGCAATAAGAGCCTACTCTTATAGGCTTTGGAAATCTTCAAGGGTTAGTCTTGTTCATCCCCTCGTTGCTCCCATCTTCTAGATTGCATCTTGGCTTGGATTGCGTTCTCGCGGTAGGATTTTTTTTTTGTTTTCTATGCAACGAATCCCTACAGTGGTATCAGAGCCGTGTCTATGCATAGATGGTTGCACGAGTAGAACACAATGGTTTTGTGGGCGTTGATGCTCTTGTTGTCTTTAGTTTGAGTACTTTGCATCTTTGTGGCATAGTGGGATGAAGCGGCTCGGACTAACTTTACATGACCGCGTTCATGAGACTTGTTCCTCGTTCGACATGCAACTTGTATTGCATAAGAGGCTTTGCGGGTGTCTGTCTCTCCTACTATAGTGAAGATTCAATTTACTCTTCTATTGACAACACTAGTATCACCGTTGTGGTTCATGTTCGTAGGTAGATTAGATCTTACTCGAAAACCCTAAACCACGTAAAATATGCAAACCAAATTAGAGACGTCTAACTTGTTTTTGCGGGGTTTGGTGATGTGATATGGCCATAATATGATGATGAATATGTATGAGATGATCATTATTGTATTGTGGCAACCGGCAGAAGCCTTATGGTTGTCTTTAAATTTCATGTTGAGTAGTATTTCAAAGTAGTTGTAATAGTTGCTACATGAGGTGAACAACCATGAAGACGGCGCCATGGACCTTGACGCTACGCCGACGATGATGGAGATCATGCCCGTTGATGATGGAGATCATGTCCGTGCTTTGGAGATGAAGATCGAAGGCGCAAAGACAAAAGGGCCATATCATATCACATATAAACTACATGTGATGTTAATCCTTTATGCATCTTATTTTGCTTAGAACGCGACGGTAGCATTATAAGATGATCCCTCACATTAATATCAAGATAATAAAGTGTTCTCCCTCGTATGCACCGTTGTACGCAGTTCATCGTTTCGAAGCATCTCGTGATGATCGGATGTGATAGACTCAACGTTCACATACAACGGGTGTAAGCCATGTTGCACACGCGGAATACTTGGGTTTGCTTGACGAGCCTAGCATGTACAGACATGGCCTCGGGACAACGGGAACCGAAAGGTTGAACACGAGTCATATGGATGATATGATCAACATGTTGATGTTCACTATTGAAGCTACATCATCTCACGTGATGATCGGTTTTGGTGTAGTGGATTTGGATCGTGTACCACTTAACAACTTTGAGGGATGTTGTATTAAGTGGGAGTTCATTAGTAATTAGATTAAAACATGAACTAATTATCATAAACATAGTTCGAGTAGTATTTTGAATTAATTTTGTAGTATTGGCATCCGTTTTTCTGCCATGCGCTAGTCTTGTTATTGAGATAGAAATACTGTTAAAATCTGACAAGAAACTTTACGGATTGGTACCGTATTGTTAAAGAATCAAGAATTGTTTAAGTCCTATTGCAAACTTTTAGTAAATCTCACATTGTTGATTCAAAGAGCTATGGTTTCCATATCATTAGCAACAATGGTGTTCAATGTGTTCATGCTAATATGTTCCATGGGTTTTTTAATTTTCGGATCAAACCATCCATGTCTTAAATCAGGAAATAGAATAAGAAGCTCATTGTTGTCCATTATGCCTTACTAGTGTAAACAAGAAACAAAAAGATGCAATTGTAGGATCTAAAGGAAATAGCTTCGAGCACAAACACAATGGTGCCAGAAAAGTACTGTTACCTGGAACCGGAGTATGAGTGCCTTTTACATTTCCTCCCGGCAACGGCGCCTGGAAAAGTACTTGATGTCTACGGGTGCTTCTATTCTTGTAGACAGTGTTGGGCCTCCAAGAGCGAGAGGTTTGTAGAACAGCAGCAAGTTTCCCTTAAGTGGATCACCTAAGGTTTATCGATCTCGGGGAGGAAGAGGTCAAAGATATCCCTCTCATGCAACCCTGCAACCACAAAGCAAGAAGTCTCTTGTGTCCCCAACACACCTAATAGGTGCACTAGTTCGGCGAAGAGATAGTGAAATACAGGTGGTATGAATAAGTATGAGCAGTAGTAACGGCGCCAGAAAAGTGCTTTGCTGCCCAGGACTGGTGTGTGGTTGATGGTGGTAATATTGCAGACAGTACAGATGCAGTAGAACAGTAAACAAGCAGCGATAGCTGTATTGGAAACAAGGCCTAGGGATCATACTTTCACTAGTGGACACTCTCAACATTGATCACATAACAGAATAAATAGATAGATGCTAGACTCTACACTCTCTTGTTGGATGATGAACACCACTAAGCGTGCAGGATTACATGAACCCTCAATGCCGGAGTTAACAAGCTCCACAATATTCGATGTTCATATTTAAATAACCTTAGAGTGCACGACAGATCAACACAACCAAACCAAGTACTAACATAGCATGCACACTGTCACCTTCACGCTACGAAAGGAGGAATAGATCACATCAATACCATCATAGCAATAGTTAACTTCATAATCTACAAGAGATCACAATCATAGCATACGCCAAGTACTACACGATGCACACACTGTCAACATTACACCGTGCAGGAGGAATAGACTACTTTAATAACATCACTAGAGTAGCACATAGATGATATTCAACTTGATCACAAAGAGAGAGAGATGAACCACATAGCTACAGCGGAGCCCTCAGCCCCGGGGGTGAATTACTCGCTCCTCATCATGGAGACAGCGATGGCGGTGAAGATGGCAGTGGAGACGGCGGTGGAGATGGCTCCGGGGGCAATTCCCCGTCCCGGCGGCGTGCCGGAATAGAGACTTATGTCCCCCGAATTGGAGTTTTGCGATGGCGGCGGCTCTGGATGGTTTTCTCTAGTTTCGTCCAACAGGGTCGAGGTTTTAGGTCAAGGATGATTAAATAGGCGAAGAGGCGGAGTCGGAGGGGCGACGAGGCGATGACACAATAGGGGGCGCGGCCCAGGCCCTGGCCGCGCCACCCTGTCATCTGGGGCCCCTGTGGCCCCCTCTCGGCCTCTCTCGGGTGTTCTGGATGCTTCGGGGATTCTAAGATGCTGGGCGTTGATTTCGTCCGATTCCGAGAATATTTCCTTACTAGGATTTCTGAAACCAAAAACAGCGAGAAAAAGCAAGCGGCCCTTCGGCATCTCGTCAATAGGTTAGTTCCGGAAAACGCATAAAAACGACATAAAGTATGCATAAAACATGTAGATATCATCAATAATGTGGCATGGAACATAAGAAATTATCGATACGTCGGAGACGTATCACACATCATCCCCCCAAGCCCTTGCCTCCCCTCTCTCCCTCCTCCTTCTTACTGCGCAGGCTTGGCGAAGCCCTGTAGGAATTTCTCCTCCACCTCCACCACAACGCCGTCGTGCTGCTGGGATTCCGAGGGGATCTACCACACCTCCGCTGCCCGCTGGAACGGGGAGAGGAAGGGCTTCATCGACACCGTACGCGCGACCGAGTACGGAAGTGCTGCCGGATTGCAGCACCGGGGACGATCGTTTACACCAACAACGAGATTAATCTCGTAGGCTTTGGAATCTTCGAGGGTTAGTCTCATCTCCATCTCGTTGCTTCAATCTTGTAGATTAGATCTTGGCTTTTCCATAGATTAGATCTTGGATTTATTCGTCTATGCGGTAGGAAAATTTTTGTTTTCCATGCAACGAACCCATCAGTGGTATCAGAGCCATGTCTATGCATAGATCTGTTGCACGAGTAGAACACAATAGTTTTGTGGGCGGTGATGCTCTTGTTGCTTTAGTTTGTGTACTTTGCTTCTTGCGGGATGGTGGGATGAAGCGGCCCGGGCTAACTTTACATGACCGCGTCTCATGAGACTTGCTCCACGCTTGACATGCAACTTGTATTGCATAAGTGGCTTTGCGGGTGTCTGTCTCTCCCACCATAGTGAAGATTGTAATTTGCACTTCTATTGTCAACACTAGTATCACTGTTGTGGTTCATGTTCGTAGGTAGATTGGATCTTACTCGAAAACCCTAAACCACGTAAAATATGCAAACCAAATTAGAGGCGTCTAACTTGTTTTTGCAGGGTTTGGTGATGTGATATGGCCATGATGTGATGATGATTATATTTGATGTATGAGATGTTCATTATTGTATTATGGCAACTGGCAGGAGCCTAATGGTTGTCTTTAAATTTGTTAAGACCTGCGTGTCTATTCATCATGTAATAGCTTTATTTCAAGTAGTTGTTATAGTAGCTATAAGTGATGGACAACCATGAAGCGGCGCCATGGACCTTGGTGCAATGCTGGTGATGATGGAGATCATGTTCGTGTGCTTTGGAGATGGAGATCAAAAGCACAAGAAGAAAGGCCATATCATATCACATATTATGAATTGCATGTGATGTTAATCCTTTATGCATCTTATCTTGCTTAGATCGCGACGGTAGCATTATAAGATGATCCCTCACATTAATATAGAGATAATAAAGTGTTCTCCCCTCGTATGCACCATTGCTACAGTTCGTTGTTTTGAAGCATCTCGTGATGATCGGATGTGATAGACTCTACGTTCACATACAACGGGTGTAAGCCATGTTTGCACACGCGGAATACTTGGGTTTGCTTGGCGAGCCTAGCATGTACAGACATGGCCTCGGGACACAGGAAACCGAAAGGGTTAACACGAGTCATATGGATGATATGATCAACATGTTGATGTTCACCATCGAAGCTACATCATCTCACGTGATGATCGGTTTTGGTGTAGTGGATTTGGATCGTGTACCACTTAACAACCATGAGGGATGTTGTATTAAGTGGGATTTCATTAGTAATTAGATTAAAACATGAACTAATTGTCATGAACATAGTCTGAATAGTATTTTGAATTAAATTTGTAGAATTGGCATCCGTTATCTACCATGCGCTAGGCTTGTAATTGAGATAGAAATATTGTTAAGTCTGACAAGTAACTTTACGGACTGGTACCGTATTGTTAAAGAATCAAGATATGATTAAGTCCTAATGCAAACTTTTAGTAAACCTCACATTGATGATTCAAAGAGCAATGGTTTCAATTAGTACCAAATCATCTTGTCTCCGTGAAACTTGAAGTTCAAATCCGTTTGAAAAGTAAGGAGACTGGAAATTTTGTTTTCAGAAATAAGCAAGGTATGAGATATATGTGATATCTAAGACCTTATTGCAAGATGATAGAATATAATCTAGTGAGACTACATAAACTCATAAGTTTTATGGGAATGTACGAAGGTTGACAACGCTAGGCGTCCTGATCCTCCAACTAGTTGGGCACTAACGATATTCGTATATCCATGAAATGATCGTCCTTAGTATGCACCGTTGCTAAGACTCGTCGTTTCGAAGCATTACTTGATGATCGGGTGTTATAGATTCTACGTGTGCATACAACGGGTGCAAGCCAGATTTGCACATGCGAATACTGAGGTTAAACTTCACGAGCCTAGCATGTACAGACATGGTCTCGGAAAGTCGTCATGATTTGATGGTTAAAATTGTGAGTGAAATTGTTCATCACATTAAAAGTTACTAATAGTGAAATCTGGAACACTTGTCATGTGATGATCAACTTCAAGGTAAGATCCTCAAGGTTATTGGTGTTTGACCAACAAACCTAGAAGTTATTGAAGGTGAGGTGTTTTCTCGGAATGAGGAAAGCTAAAAGAGAAACTACAAAAGATATTTTGGCAGAAAGAAAGAAAAGACTAGAAAGTCTAGCTCAGGTGTATATAGATGATATACATGTTATGGATGTACTCCTTGTTTGGTCACATAATGAAATTCTTGGGTATTTTTACCATATTGGATGGTATGAGATGTCATACAATACAAGAATATGATGGCCTAAGTGACTGATAAGGAATATGGTAATAATACACGTCTGGAACATAATAAAGTGTTATTATGTTTGTCGTTGGCATTCTACCTAGCCCTTAGAATTTATAATAAATAACTTAATAAATTGTTATTTTGCTTCAGTCGAATGAAAACAATGAGTTGTTCAAATTATGACATTGCTCCATGTACGATAGATAAGTTATTATAAATCTTAATGGTGAAACACACATACATAACACTGACGCTAAAATGCCATAAGGCAAATGATTTGAATTCCACTTATTTGTGGAACCGCCGTTTAGGTCATGTTAGAGAGGAACACATGAAGGAACTCCATGCAAATGGATTTTTGGAGTCATATGATTTTTGAATCATTTGGTGCTTGCAAATCTCTTCTAAAAGGAAATGACTTAAATATCGTTCATAGGCCAAGAGTTGAACGGGCAACTAACTTAGTGGAAACATACATGGTGATGTATATGGTTCATCTGGGCATAGTTGTGTGCGGGAGATTCTTCTACTTCATGAAAACTTCCAACAATGAAATGAGTATATATATGTGGATATATTCGATAAGGAAGAAGTTTGAAACATTTGAATGGATTCAAATAAATTTCAGCATGAAGTGGAAATCATCGTAATAGAAAAGTCAAATATCTATGATTGGATCATGGCGGAAATATTTGAATTACGGGTTTTGGCGAACATCTAAGAGAGTTATGAAATCGTTCTACAACCTCACGTTTCTTGGAGTATCATAGTGATGATGGAGTATCCGAGAGACGTATCCAAACCTGTTGGGTTAATGATGAGATAATATAAAATGACGCCATTATATTTTTTATGGATTATGATTTAGAGACTACCACTTTTACACTGAATAGAGCATCATCATGATCCGTTGAAATGACACCATACGAGTTATGGCATGGGTATGAACCCTAATAGTCCTTTCTTAAATTTTTGTATGCATAGCATAAATAAATAAGTTCACAACCAAAATCGGATGAATGTCTTTGTTGGTTATCCCAAGAGAATGGATTGGGAATTCTTCTCACTATGAAGTAAAAGACAAAAGTGTTTGTTAATATTACTTGCTTATTTCCAAGAAATTGTTTTCTAGCGAAGTATTTGAGTGGGAGGACAATAGTGTTGGAGATATGCCCAAGAGACAATAATAAAATGGTTATTATAATATCTTTGAGTTTATGATAATGTTTACATACCATGCTATAATTGTATTAACCGAAACATTGATACATGTGTGTTATGTGAACAACAAGGAGTCCCTAGTAAGCCTCTTGTATAACTAGCCTCGTTGATTAATAGATGATCATCGTTTCATGATCATGAACATTGGATGTTATTAATAACAAGGTTATGTCATTATGTGAATGATATAATGGACACACCCAATTAAGCGTAGCATAAGATCACGTCATTAAGTTATTTGCTATAAGCTTTCGATACATAGTTATCTAGTCCTTATGACCATGAGATCATGTAAATCACTTATACCGGAAAGGTACTTTGATTACATCAAATGCCACTGCGTAAATGGGTGGTTATAAAGGTGGGATTAAGTATCCAGAAAGTATGAGTTGAGGCATATGGATCAACAAGTGGATTTGTCCATCCCGATGATGGATAGATATACTCTGGGCCCTCTCGGTGGAATGTCGTCTAAAAGCTTGCAAGCATATGAATGGTTCATAAGAGACCACATACCATGGTACGAGTAAAGAGTACTTGTCAAGAGACGAGGTTGAACGAGGTATAGAGATACCGATGATCAAACCTCGGACAAGTAAAATATCGCGTGACAAAGGGAATTGGTATCGTATGTGAATGGTTCATTCGATCACTAAAGTCATCGTTGAATATGTGGGAGCCATTATGGATCTCCAGATCCCGCTATTGGTTATTGGTCGGAGAGAAGTCTCAACCATGTCTACATAGTTCGCGAACCGTAGGGTGACACACTTAAGGTTTGATGTCGTTTAAGTAGATATGGAATATGGAATGGAGTTAGAAGTTTTGTTCGGACTCTCGGATGGGATCCAGGACATCACGAGGAGTTCCGGAATGGTCCGGAGAAGAAGATTCATATATAGGAAGTCACTTTCCAAGTTTGGAAATGATCCGGTGAATTTATGGAAGGTGGTTTCTAGAATTATCCGGAATAAATCACTATGGAAGGAGGAGTCCCGGAGGGACTCCACAAACCCTAACCAGCCAACCAAGTGGGAGGGTGGAGTCCATGGTGGACTCCACCTCCTTGGCCGGCCAAGAAAAGGGGGAAGGGGAGAGTCCCTGTCCCTCTAGGTTTCGTCCATAAGGCAGTTTTTCTGTTGGGGTCTTATTCGAAGACTTTGGGCAAACCCTTGGGGTTCCACCTATATAATGAGGAGGAGAGGGAGGGGGCAGCCCATGGCTTGGCCGCACCACCCCTGCCCCTTGAGGCCGGCGCCCATGGCACCCTCGTCCCCAAACCCTAG